>NW_025539682.1:0-11897 GCF_020615455.1 Coregonus clupeaformis | reverse complement strand
TAGAGCTTCTGCTAAAGCCCAATCAATAGGAGGCCATGAGATGATCTCGAACACTTTAGTGGTTGTGGTGGTAAGCCAGTGTCTGATGTATCACGGGGAGAAGGCAATCCAATCAATCACCTCAGTATTAAGTGCACATGCACTTAATCCATATCCTTCATCCAGTATCCCTGCAGTTGCAAATATGGCATTGGAGCGGACCCCTGGTCGTGGCTTCTTTTTCTCGTGTCCTTCTTTTTATTTCTTATTTCTGTTTTGTTTTACCTTATGTTATTTTTAATACTACATTGATATTGATTACTGCATTGTTGGGATTTTAGAGCTTTTTAGAAGCATTTCATTCCATTTGAAACATACTGTAGCCTGTGTACTCTACAGAGGATATTGTGTATTATATTAATCATCTCTATGACAAATTCATTTAGATATTATGGAATCAACAAGATGTTTGAGTGGCATGTTATGAGGAAACTAGATACATACAACCTGTGTTAAATCTTAACTTCCCTTTTTAGTCTGAATGATATGATTTAACTCAACTGGCTAAAACTGTGAGATCTTACAAGAAGCTAAACTTAAAACTTCCTCTGGGTTTCCTTTCATCTCTCCATGGCATTCTCAGGAGGAGGATCTTCTATCCCTACCCTCCGGTGGAGGAGAGTGGACCAAATATAGTAGACACCAGGATTGTGTGAATCTTCTTTATTAATACTACATTTTGCTCGTTTGCATATCAACTCCAATAAACAAGCCACTCAAGAGAAAAACTGATCTAATCACTTTATTTGATTGTCCATCTGTAGATGAGTCTACAATAGTCATACCACCATCAACAAACTATCTGTTGATAACAACTGCTCACTGTAAGGTTACGGTTAGGGTTAGAATAAGGGTTAAGGTTAGGAGCTAGGGGTGAGGTTAATTTGGTTAATAGGTAAAGGTTTGGGTTGGGGTTAAAGGTTACTAGATACTTTAGTTAGTTGAAATGTTCACAGATAGTAATCTTGAACATTACAGATACTATCCAATAAATGTTACCAACAATCCCAGAAACATATCACATAGTCCCATGAATCAATTTAAAAAATCCATTAAAAAATACATTAAAACCATCCTACACTTTTATTTGCAATAAAAATATTAAATATAATCAAATTCAAAGCCATTTTTTCATCTAGTGCTAGACACACTATAATATTAATAATATTGTGCCTCCAGTGGTATGCCAGATACTCTTACGGGACACTTGATTAAGTGTCTGATATCCCTGTAGAGCTATATGCAGCAGACTAGATGGAGAAAGGAAATTCAGCTATCTTTTTTAATGGATCCACCATGTCATTTTAGAATGATTTCCCCTAACATCCATAATCCTCTCTGAGGGTATTAGTGTCTTTTCAGTGAGTGAGAGAGAGAGAGAGGGAGAGAGAGAGAGAGAGAGAGAGAGAGAGAGAGGAGGAATCTCCAGATGGATCAGAGTATCTGTCTGACACTGCTCTGTGTTCCATCTCTTTTCCAGCCAACCTTCAGGTCCCTGGACACAGTATGTCACTAAGTATGCCATTAAAAAGATATGAGAGAAAAACAGAATAGCAGTAATTTGTTTTGTATTTCCTAGCTGTGCTATACTATAAATCTATCTCATGTGATATTTATGTTTTCCAATCCTCTATTCTCTGTTCATGCCATAAACTATGTTCATTTAATATTTCCCTTGACTTTCTTATTCCAACCCTCTACACTTTTCCAACCTCTGTTTAGCTTTTAGTTTTTGTTAAGTACCTCTGGCTTCCCTGAGTATCTTTTGAAAGGATATTGATTGCATGTCCAGGATTATATTTATCAGGCTCTAGAGTTGTGTCCAGCTCATTTGGAGCCATCTAAAATTGTGCTATTCACTCCCTTCTCCCTTCCTCCATACTCTACCCCTATCCACGGGAGCCTCTCTGGTCTGATAATTAATATCCTCCTACTACGTTCCATTCCCAAACTATCGGTTTCACCCATTTCTCTCCTGTTCCTCTCCCTTACGCATTTGTTCAGAATGGGTAAACCATCCATGACTGAGGCACCAAGTATTTTCACTTTCTCTCACTTTCTCTGTTGATATTCTCTTTGTAGATCGGCAAGAACTTGGAGCTTACGTTACTTCTTATCTCCTCTTTTCTCTTTCCTGAAGAATTGCTTCTTTCTTCCCTCACCCCCTTACTTGTAGGTCCAACTTGCTGATTATCATTCCCAAATCTAAATCTTTTAGATTATCTATATTTCCTATTTGAAAATAAGTTGAGTCACAAGTTCCCTTAATGTAACATAACTAATTTGCCTTTGCAGCAATCAACTTCATCACACATCCCCGCCAGAGGCCTGTAGGATTAAGCTAATCAAAAGCCATTTTAAGCTGTTTTTAACCCAATTCAAATGAGCTGCCTTTGTATGTACCAACTGCTCATGTCAGGTGGGGAAACAGACTGCATAGACAGGGATAAAGAAAATTGTGTTACCCCCTATAATCTCATCCCAACTGTCCTGACATGATTCACCTATGCCATTACTCTTTAACCACGTTCCTTGGCCACGTCAGGAAGAAGTGGTGCAGTATGTTAATGTGCTTTACCCCCCGGGCATTCCCCATCTGGCTGTGAAGAGCCCATTTGTGTGCTTTGATGAGTGAGGAAAAGAATAGCATCTCTAACATTCACCTAACTTAATTTTTTTGAAGATGTCTGGAGAATATACAAAAGAAACCCAAAAAGAAGAATTAAAACATCCCTGCAAGGCACTAACTAGGGTAATTTTTATAATCTTTAACCCTCTTTCTGCTTCATTTAACCCTCTCTTTTTGATAAAATCTATTCATTATGTTGCTTAATCCTAGCATACATTTTTTGGATTTAGTCTAATAATTAGAACATACGGTACATCTTAATTGATCCACAGATATTAAACGTCTGTTTGATGCTCAGTCAAATTAAATTAACATAAAACAGCCATATTACTTAACAAGGCATATATCAAAAATGATTCCCATTCCTTGTTTTATGTGTCTTATATTGCATAATCCACCCCACAACTTTCAATGGTTATTAACAAACCACTCTTACAATTACACCTCTCCACTTATCTTTATCTCCCAGGATTTTCCTCATCACATAATTAAGACTTCCAAACAAGACTAGACTGTTACACCATCATGATTAGTTAAGCATACATTTAACATTTACCTTTTTGCTGCATAGAAACTTGGGAATTTCATCCTTGTTTATCTTGATTCTGTAAAATTATCTTTCAGTCAGACAACATAAACAAATCTCTCTCACATCAAGTTTTGTGATAGTTTTGAATTGTTATATTTGATTACCTGTGTCAGACAATATTTTCCTTTGTGTGACTTTTTCTTCTAATGTAAGCTCCATCTAATCAGCTGACCCTATTGTTCCAGTGGCATCGTCACACCTATGTATTACGGACCAAGGTTGCCAGAAACAGATCAATACCTAATCGCTCAATCGGTGCTAGCCTGGGGGTTGCATCTCCCAGTCTGCCCCAGAATTACTTTATTGTTTCCAGCCACTTAAACTCCTACCTCCACCCTCAACTCCCATCTGAACCCTTTCCACCACGACAATCCTGCCTCCTGACTCCCACCTATTGATGCGTCTTTACCACGTAAGTGTACTTTGTAACTGGTTTCGGGGTTCAGTTATTACCACTGAACAAATTATACGGAAAATGCAACAATTTGAAAGATTTTACTGAGTTACATTCATATATATCAGTAAATTAACAAATTAGCCTCATACAGCCACACACATCTCCTCCATTATAAAGTTAAATCAGGCTGTTGATTGCTGCCTGTGGAATTTTTCCCCATTCCTCTTAAATGGCTTGCAAAGTTGCTGGATATTAGCAAAACTAACCCTGTTGTACACTTCAATCCAGAGTATTCCAAACATGCTCAATGTACATGTCTAAGAAGTGATTTCCCAGAGCCATAATGCTCTTGAGGAATTGTTTACAGATCTTGCGACATCGTGCATTATCTCCTGAAACCACGAGTGATGGCGGCGGATAATCACATTGGGCCTCAGGATCTCATCCGTATCTCTGTACATTCAAATTACCATCAATAATATTTTATTGTGTTCATTCATCTGTATTCACCTGCTCATACCCTCTCCCACCTTCCCACCATAGAGCCTCTATTCACAAATTTACATTAGCAAACTGCTTGCCCACCCGCAGCGCCCTTACCCGCTATCCACCATCTGCCGTACAGATTAATTACTGTAGCACTCTTCTCCAAGCTATCGCCAGAAGTGCCATCGAGATTTGCATTTACGATGCCGAGACTGCGAAAGTCAGGTCAAACCCCGAGTTTCTGTTTGTTGCAATTATTCGGTTATGCAAACCATAGTTTCATCATCCGGGTGGCTGGTCTCCGCGATCCCGCGGGTGAAGAGGATTGGAGAGTCCTGGGCTGGCGTGATTACCACGTGGTCTGCTTGTTATCAGGCCGGTTGGATCTCACTTCCAAATTCTCTAACCACATTGTGAATTACAGTTGCATTCTGTCTGGCAACAGCTCTGGTGGGCATTCCTGCAGTCAGCTTGCACTCTCCCTCAAACTTGAACTTCTTAATTATGTTCACCAACACATTTAACTAGCCTGTTATTGTCCCCCTGTTATTGTTCTCTTCTATACTGTGTCTATTACCCACAACCTGTAGCCTCCTAGCCCTAGCATATTGGCTTCTCTTATATATGTTGTGTACCATATTCTGCTACTCTACCTTTATACCTATATCATTACTACTATATAACATGCCAGCCCTAGTAGCACATGGCCATTTCTTTAGCTACTACAATTTTGTGCTATAATAAACTTTGTGTTAGCTGCTTATAAACTATATACCATCCACTGTTATATACATTAATAATATTTATATTATATAAAACACTGCTATCAGATTATTGGCCTGCTATGCTGCTGTGTAATACATGCTTTTTATGTATCTCTATTTACTGCAGAAAAACACTATACACTATTCATTACTATCAGTCTCTTCCTGTTATTGTGTGTCTGTCTGTCTGTTCAGTGTGGCAAAAGTATGGGTTGTTTCCTTGTCTTCTGCTGATCATTTTCAGTCCTCTTGCAGGACTCTGGGACAGTTGCCACTTATGTTCTAAACCGGCACCTCTATCGAACCACCATTGTGGCGCTCTTTTCATGTAACCAAGTACCTTTCCAGTGATATGCAATCGATCTCAGTAAATTTGTATTTTAAACTGTTTTTTGATAAACCGTACTTAGAAGACTGCCATTTCAAGGTTACCTTTTTACCACCTCTTTACATCCAGCAATGTGCTTTCATTATTTTGTTATTGGAATTGGTACACTTTCCTGCAGTCAAATACCATTCTTTCCCTCTATAGTGGCCTCATGGGTGGAATATTAATAATATTTTTTATAATTCATCAAACTCATTATTTCAACTCTATATCTGACAAAGTACAGGTGTCTTCTTCTTTTAAGCTCAAAACCTTGTTTCAAAGTACAGTTGTTTAAGACTACCGAAAACACTCTGTGTGACCCTGATTTATGCACATTGTAAAGGTTTTAAGGGTTTATTGATACTCTGGCATATTTTGTGATCCCATTCCCCAGCTTATTCAACAAACATCACCCGCCCTCCTCTCTTACTAAGTTAAATTGATTATATAATTACTTTATTTCCACTCTAGCCTTACATCTAAACCTTATGTTTTACTCAGGCAACAACCTACAGCAACACCAATATTCATTGGCATTTATGTTTTTGTTGCGTTACAGCCTATAATTTAAAATTGATTTTTAATTTGGATTTCATTAATACATACAAATATCAAATTGGTGAAGTAAATAGAAAAAAACTTGTTTCAAAAATTCTAAAAAATAAATAGCGGAAATGATGCTCATTTTATTCACCCCCTTTGCTGAACCCCCTAAATAAGATCTGGGTGTGACAATTGCACCAGAATCACCCAATTAGTTAAATAATGTCCACCTGTGTGCCAATCTAGAGTGTCACATGATCTGTCACATGATCTCATATATATACACTATTCTGAAAGGCCCCAGAGTCTGCAACACCACTAAGCAAGGGCCCACCACCCACGCCTTTGCATAGAGACCAAGGAGGCTCCCCAAGAGCAGGTGAGGGACAAAGTTGTAGGAATACAGCAGATCAGAGATTGAATTATAAAAATTATCAAAATTAACTCCTCATTAAATCATTATTAAAAATGAAATATGGCAACACAACAAACTTGCCATAAACTACAAACTCACCCGGACGAGCAATACATTAATCGAAGGCAACAAAGAGCCCCCGATAGCCCTGGAAGAAGACGAAAGCTCCACAGCAGAGATATCTGTCCATAGACCACTTTAGGCATTACACTCCACAGAGCTGAAGCTTTGGAAAGGTAGCCATGTAATTGCTTAAAGAAAAGTAAACAACCCGTTTAATTGTTCAAGCCAAAGGCATGTGGGAACTCCCCAAACATATGAAAGGGTTCTCTGGTCAGATACTAAAATTAACTTTTGCCCATCAAGGAAGCCGCTATGTGTGATGCAAATCCAGCACCTCTCATCACCCTGAGAACACCATCCCCACACATTGAAGCATGGTGGTGGCATCATTGTCAAGCGCGTGTATCGGTAGGCAAGGTCAGCAGGACACCAGCTACTGTACGTACTTTACTGAACCACAGTGCAGTACAAATTACCACGCCAACCTCCTTACAGAGAGGAACAAAAATAACCCGCCACACATAGGCCTATCGAAAACCTCTCTCCTAAAACAGGGTTATAAAAGAAACCATACACATAATACTGTAAACAATAAAAAGACCAAACAAGACAAACACAGAAGCATTGATCGCGCTAGTACTCCGGGGACGGCGGGCGGGGCGCCTGCCCCGAGCAAGGAGCCAGCCTCGGCTGAATCCGTACAGTACCCTTGGCGTGCGGCTCCGCGCATGCGCAGCCTGGCCTCCGGGAGGCAGCCCGGGAACCGCGGAGTGATTCGGACCAGCTCCGATTTAAATCCCTCAACATGAATTCTGAGATGTCCCTCCTAGGTTCTTTTTATTTCCCTCGGTGCCCCTCCTTCCGAGAGATGCTGCAGGGTCAACCCTCGAATCCAAGATGGAATGACTGAAATTTGCTTGATCGATGTCAATGCGGCGGAGGAGCCTCTAATTACCTCCTCTCTTAGAGTGGACCCAGCTACTACGGCCTGAGAGGAGATGAAATATCGTAATTAATGGGAAGCAGTTGTAACCTATAACATAGCGTAGAATCCCGTATTATCAGCATATTCAACAGCGTTTGATAAATATACAGTGGGGAAAAAAGTATTTAGTCAATACCATTATCGATTCTTTAAAAAGATGAAGGCCTGTCATTTTCATCATAGGTACATTTCAACTCATGACCCAGACAAATTAGAGAAAAAAAATCCAAGAAAATCACATTTGTAGGATTTTTAATAATTTATTGCAAATTATAGTGGAAATAATATTTTATCACCTACAACGCAAGATTTCTAATCTCACGATTGTAACTTCTTCTTTAAGAAGCTCCTCTGTCCCTCCTCGTTGCCTGTATTAGTGGCACCTGTTTAACTTGTTGTCAGTGCATAAACACACCTGTCCTGACCTCAAACAGTCACCTCCAGAAACTCCACTATGGCCAAACCAAAGAGCTGTCAAAGGACCAGAAACAGGGTGCAGGCCTGCCCAGGCTGCAGGAGAGGCTAAGATCTGCAACCATTAAGCAGCTTGGTTTTGAAAAAAATCAACTGTGAGAGCAATTATTAGAAATGAAACATACAAACCACTAAATAATCTCCTGCATCTGAAGCATCACGCAGATCTCACCCCATTAAGTTCAAAATGATCACAAGAGCAGTGAGTA
Organism: Coregonus clupeaformis; assembly: GCF_020615455.1. Classification (NCBI taxonomy): domain Eukaryota; kingdom Metazoa; phylum Chordata; class Actinopteri; order Salmoniformes; family Salmonidae; genus Coregonus; species Coregonus clupeaformis. Next base: position 3,934 of record NW_025539682.1, on the reverse strand, counting down.
AAATTCCCAGAACCACACTGGGATAGTATAGAGCTGGGACCAAAAGTATGAAACCCTACCATCAACTCGCCGTCAGGACTCAAATCCTGCAGTGCCAGGCTATTGTCCCCCTGCATCGCCAGTACATGTCCAGCCGTCTGAAGTTTGCATAGAGGTGCGTTTGGATGATCCAGAGAGAGAGGATTTGGAGGATGTCATTAATTTTCAGATGAAACCAGAATTAACTTTTTGGTAACCAACTCGTCGTGTTTAGGAGGACCAAAGAATGCTGAGTTACATCCAAGGCTCTCCATACCTACTGTAAGGCTTGTGAGGGTGGGAAACATCATGCTTTGCAGGGCTGTTTCATGAGGACCAGGGCAGCTGATCCGTGTAAAGGGAAAGAATGAATGGGGCCATGTATTCGTGAGATTTTGAGTGAAACCCTCCTTCCATCAGCAAGGGCATTGAAGATGGCGTAAGCCGCAGATCTTTCAGCATGACAATGATCCCAAACACACCGCCCGGGCAACAGGTGGCTTTAAGTGAAGCATTTCAAATCTGGGTGGCCTTTATGATCTCAGTCTCAACCCATAGAAAATCTTTGGGAGGATTAAATCTGTTTTTGTGTTTAGCCCCCAAACATCACTGCTCTAGAGAAGTTCTGCATGGAGGATAGGCCAAAATACCAGCAGCAGTGTGCCAAAACCCGATACGTTTGTTTGTGTAAATGATGTGAGAAAGGGTATATAGCAAAGTGTTAGAAACTTTTGTTGTGACATATACTTATTTCATAATTTCAAATAAAATTAATTCCAAATCCTACAATGTGATTTTGCATGATTTTTTTTCTCAATTTGTCTGTCATACTACCTTGATGAAAATTACAGCCTCATCTTTAGTGGGGAAACTTTTACAATTGGTGGCTGACTAAATACTTTTTGTACCTTTATTACCTTCAACAGTGTTATCTTGTAATCAAGCCTTCAATGGTTTGTGATTATTGGTGTAAAATAAAATGTTGGCTACTTGGTTTTTATTTGTAAGTTTGACATTTTCATTTAAAATGTGCTGTTATCTGCGCGATAAGCGGTTTGTAAAAAAAATAAATCCCTGTTATCTATCATTATTATTGGGCTTTTATACTATTTTGTTCAATTACATATTCCTTTAATTTGTTAAAAACCGGCCCGTGCCCTATTCTAGATAGTTGACTGATTGGCTGAATCTTCCTAAAATAATATTTGCTATAACTTACCCATTTGCATGGCAGTGCGCCCCTCTTGTGACTCTTAAAAATTATTTTCTTCACCAACATATTAATTATTTGCCAACCAAATGAAGTATGATATTAATAAATTTACATCAAATACACTTTGTGCCATGGTGGTGTGGCAGATGTTTGATGTAACTTTTCTCTTCCTTTTCACCTTATATAGTTTGAGAAAAAGTGGTATTAGACAGAGCATGTTGCATAAAACCCTTTTCAGCTTTTCACATCAATACCTCTGGAGGAAGCTGCCAGAAGGAGTTTTGGAGAACAGGTGGCTTGAGGGCTGGTGCTATATACTGTAGTATATAAAATTTTTTTACATTGCTGTTTTATAAAACAGATAGCAAGCAGTCATTTTTCGTAATTTAACATGCTGTTTACCTGTGGGGGTGTTGGTATTCAAATTGCAGAGGCACAGGACACCCAGGCCGAGGCTACTTTATGGTGGTGTGACCAGGGAGACGGAGGAGGCAGTTGGTCAAGAAGGCCGTGTTAGTGGTGACAGACATGAGGGGTGAGTGTGCATTGGGGTGTGGTGGTGAACCCAAATCCGCCGGCGAGTAAAGCGGAGGAGCTAATTGTTTGTATTAGGTTAGGAGTTGAGCAGCAGTGGTGTGGCCGGCAGAAGTAGGCATGTGGCCTTCTTCTGCAGCTAGGGACTCCAGCGGCTCCTACAGTGTTGCACATTGGGGAGAAGCTGGCAGTGGTGATACAGCTGTCAGGAGTGGTTCCAGCAGGGGTTCCAGCAGAGAGCGATGGCGTCAATGGTCTCATCCGCGGCAGCCCTCTCCTGTCCCTCTGTTTCTGAGGGCTGCCCGGCGCTCTCTCCTCACTGCCGGCCCTCTCCTTCTCACCCTCTCCTGCCACCTGGCGGTGTGGCTTCCTCCCGGTGGGCATGTGGCGACCACAGGGAGTCTTCTGTGTCAGTCCACAGCCAGGACAATGAGATGTGCCCAGGTCATACGCTGGCCCCCCTCTATTGGGGTGTTCTTCTAGGCAAGGAATAGGACTGGAGCAGCGGCTGGGACCTGGGGCAGAGCTGAGGAGTCCTCCTGTGAGTCGCTGGCCGAAGGTGCTGATGACGCCACAGTGCTGCTAGTTTCCAGTATTGATGCCAGGACCGGTAGGTCCATAGCTGGCTGAAGAGGTCAAGGAGAGAGGCCACACTTCCCACCAAACCCTTCCACCATGGCACCACATGTCCACTTGCGCCGGCTACAGATGCGGGTGACGAATACTCTGGCAAATTCTGTTTGTTTTACCATGTAGAATGGTCAAAGTAAGGCTAAGGTCTCCAACTACATGCAGAACTCCGAAAAGCGCTCAAAAAACCAAAAGTATGCCCACGTCCCAGTTCTTGTTGAAACAAATATACCCTTCCCTTAGTGCTTACCGCAAAACACTTCGAGTCCTTGTGAAACTCTTATTGCACATCAAGGGGTGCGCTCTTTCACTGCATGCTTAATGAAATTACTGAGCCCACTTCCTGAGCAGGTCCCCGTCAATTAGCCACTGTTGACTTAGTCCATATGAGAGCTTAACATCCCGTAATATGAGTAGCCACGAGGAAACAGGGTGAATGATAAGCGGAGGCGTCAACAGTTGCGTTTTAGTGAGCCAGCACTGTGTTGCTCACTTGGTCCCAGGCCTGCTGGTTTGCGTGTTAGCCCGAGGCCAGCACTTTGTGCCTGCTCTGAGTGGCTAAGAGCCCCAGACTCATACCATGATTTATAGATTTGTCTGGAGTTTCTCCCTCAACCCACTCTCCTCCGTGCTTCTCATGAAAGTAGAAGAAGGTGTCCATGCGTCGACGTGTGGCGCACTCAGCTCCCCCTATCCAGGGTGTCCGCCTCCTCATGCTGGGTTCTTGTGCCCTCCTCTGAACATTTCCCACCACCTCTTCCCCAGTGGTGGGATTGTTTCCCCACAGGTGCAGAACCTACAATGAATTAGAATATAATTGTCCATCCAGGATGAAAATGTTTGTTTGCTTTGCATCTCACACTCACTACATCACCGGCCCAAAACCAGTCAGTCCACCAATCTACATACATAAACATAAACCCCTCGTATTTTGTCGGCGTATTCATCAGCCTCTGTCTGGTGAGGAGGGGACCCATGGCTGGCGCAGTAGGTTGATACTGCATGAGACTTTCATCCTCTGGTGCAAGCAGCGTGGGTGGTCCACTCGACGGCCATGGGTCACCCGGCCGCTCAGCTTCTGTCCGCCAGGGTCCGTACACCCTTGGTAGATAAAAGAGCTCAACTAGCAGATAAAATTCACATACTGGTAATCTCCTAAAACCACAAAGATGCCTAATAGCCTGGCGAGATAGCCATCCTGCCCATGATCCTCCTTGGCATGAACATGTTTACCTCACTCCCACTTTTCCTCTTAAACATCTCCATGCTGCGGTAGGTATTAAATACATATGGCTAAAATAACCCAGCATACTATACACCATTTCAGAATAACTCAATCTGAATTTGTATAAACATTTACATTTCAAAGCTAAGGCATTGAAAGGTGATAAGTTTTCACAATAGCTGAAAAGTGTACCCACGTTTTTGTTTGATGTGCTCTATAATGAAATTTAGTGTCGGTATTAGGTGTCAAAAAGAGTTCATGGTTCAAAGTTCCAATGCATTTTTGCAGATTGTAAAGCACTCCGTCAGAGACTC
>NW_025539681.1:0-11897 GCF_020615455.1 Coregonus clupeaformis | reverse complement strand
CCTTGTGAACGTTGCTAATATCGGAGACTAGTGTAGTGTATTAAGATTATGACTTTGTTAATGTTTTCAAGTGGAACCTGAGGGGATGTTTATTTAGGTTCAAAGAGAGCCGTTTTTAGGGTGACGCCCCAGGGAAGACAGGGGATTGGACAGTAAAGGGAGCAACCGATGTTTTGGGGAAGATTATATTTACTTTTTTACATTTACGTCATTTAGCAGACGCTCTTATCCAGAGCGACTTACAGTTAGCGCATACATTATTTTATCGAACCCACAACCTGGCGTTGCAAACGCCATGCTCTACCAACTGAGCTACATCCCCTGCCGGCCATTCCCTCCCCTACCCTGGACGACGCTGGGCCAATTGTGCGCCGCCCCATGGGTCTCCCGGTCGCGGCCGGCTACGACAGAGCCTGGATTCGAACCAGGATCTCTAGTGGCACAGCTAGCACTGCGATGCAGTGCCTTAGAACACTGCGCCACTCGGGAGACTGGATGGAGACAAAAGACGTTAGAACAGACATATTATTTTGGGACACTGTTCTCCAGACACTGCAGGCGTCTGTAAACTTATGCTGAAATCTTGTGATATGAATAAAACTTGTGATCAAAGTTCAGTATAAGCGGACTCCTTTGTTTGACAGCATCATTAGCAACATTTGACTCGACACTACAAATTTGGCGACAAGGATGGGATTGTGATGCAGGAAGCTGCTTCTACGATTGACAAACAGTTGTGGCTAGACCGAGGGGCGGTCAAAGATGCTACTGGTCTTTGGAGAAACCATGAGGGGTTGATAGTAGCGCCTTTAGACCTCTTAGGTCTGATGATTCAGGAAGCACATGGGTTAGCTCATGTTGCAAGGGGGGAGGTTAGAAGAAAGATCACAAAGGAGTATGGTTTTTGGGCTCCATATTTGTTTGAACAGATTGACTATATGATAGGAAGGTGTACAATCTGTCTGAAAAATAATGTTCGCAGGGGTGTGACTGTTCTTCCTGGGTACATTCCTACACCGAGAGGTCCTATGCGTGAATTGGTTATTGACTTTGTTGATATGATAAAACCAGTTGAGGGGAAAAGATACCAGTTGAGGTGGTTGTAGATAGATTTTCACGATGGCCGGAGGCCTGTCCAACCAAGCGAAAGGTTGCTCAGTCGGTTGCCAACTTCTTGTGTAAAGAAGTCATAAGCAGGTGGGGATTACCCGATCGAATATCCTCAGATAATGGGAGGGAATTTGTGGACAAATCAGTGAAATTGCTGTTGCAAAAATTGGGAATTAAGCAACGTCTTGGAGCAGTTTATCATCCACAAAGTCAAGGGATTTGTGAAAAAATGAACGGTGTCTTGAAAAATCGCATTGTCAAAATCTGTCAGCATACGGGTCTAAACTGGGTAGCGGCGCTTCCTTTAGCATTAATGGTGTGTCGCTCAAGTGAGTTGCGTGATCTGCGTATGACACCCCATGAATTGGTAACAGGAAGAAGGATGCCTACGCCTTGTTTGCGAACAAGTGGAAAGGGTCCAAGCTTGGCTCTTTTTGAAGATGAAATGAGAGCGTACGTTACATATATGGCCAATTTTCATAAAAAGTTGTCCACATATGTTTCTGACAGGCAAAGAAAAGAAGAGGTGGAGAAGGAGCTTGATGAGGAAAAAAATGAGCACAGTGCAACCTGGGGACAAGGTGTTCGTGAAGGTATTTAGAAGGAAGTGGTATAACGAACGTCGTGAAGGACCATTTGAAGTGGTTCGTAGTACTGGAACAGCTGTCCAGGTTAAAGGGTCTCCAACGTGGTATCATTTGTCACATTGTGTTAAAGCGCCTGTAGAAGAGGTGCAACGCGCAGAGAGAGAGGATGTTGAGGGCTCAAGAGAACAGGAAGAAGGGGGGGATTGTCAATGTTACGGATAGCATGGATGATTATGTTTACACTTCTGATGATGCCAGAGATGACTCTGCAATGGAGGGAAAGGACAGGAGATTTGGGGAAATTGATTTTCAATATGTCCCAGAAACAACAGGGAATATTTCAGTGGAGTGTGAAGCAGCGGAGATCACCAAGGGCAACTGTGTTACAGGAGAAGATGGTGATTCGGTTAGACAAAGTAGGCACAGACCAGTTAGGAGGAAAGTCAGACCAAAACGTTACGAAAACTAGGGTTGTAGTAACTCTAGGACAGTCAGCTCAACTCCCATGTCAGTGCATGAGAGAGAACAGTGGTGAAGGGAAATTTAGAGTTCAGTGGGAAGATAGATATGGCAGGAGTTTAGATCTGTTAGGAGCAGTTTCATTAAGAAAGTATGCGTTGCTGAATGATGAGAGAAGAATAAAGATTGAGGGTGATTGCGGTATCTATATGTACAATTCCCAGCAGGAAGATCAAGGTGATTATAAATGTATTTTTTATAATCAACAGTTTGAAAGTGAGGGATTAGAGTTAGGACTGAGAGTTAATGTAGTGACACTAGTGGTGACAGATGGAAATACAAGTCAAGAGTTCAAAGCTGTAGGGAAAATAGATGAATCAACAACATTGACATCAACACTTCAGCCTATTATAACAACAGTGAGAAGTAATTTAACTCCTTCAATATTGACAGTTATTAGAGCAATAAATATATCACATTTGATTACAAGGGAGCCGAAAGCTCCAGCACCAATTTTAGAGGAAAATACTGTTATTAGGGTTAGGATGGGTGATACAGCTCATCTTCCTTGTAGCTGTGAGAGATGGAGTGGGGGCGGTGACGTTCCTCCCACATGGAGAGATAATTATGGAGAAGAAGTGTTGTTATGAGGACCAGAAGTAGAAGCTGTTGCACCTAGTCAAAGGAAGTATATTTTGTACAACGATATGAAGTGGAAGAGGGTTATGAGTGATTGCTCACTTATTTTGCGTAATGTTACATGGAAAGATCAGGGAGAATATATGTGTACTTATCTAGTGCAAGCATTAAAATTTGTTCCGGTTAAGAATTATTGGTTAAAAGGCTATGTAACTCGTAAGGTGACGCTTATGATAGAGGATTTGAAGTCTGTTGAAACTTCCACAGTCACCAAAGGAGTTCAGGAGAAGCATATTGCAGTAGCCACTCCAACAGTAAATAATACGCAGAGGATATCAGTAACTTTCCCACTGGAAATAGTTAAGAGTGTTAATACATCAACTAAAGCAACTATTTTAATAGTAACTTTGAAAGAGATTAATGGTACGACGGAGATAACAAATGTAGGAAGTATGACACAGACACCAACAACAACTTTTCTGAAACTAAAGGATGTAGAAAGAGTGACTCAGGAGTTTATGTTACGGATGGAGAGTGCTGTCAATGGTAGTAAGGATAGGGGTAAAATAGGAGAGCAGATGGTAGTAGAGAATGATGCAGATTCATCTGAAATAGTGAAAGATACTATCATGGAGGTACAGGATGAGTTCTTTGATTTTAATGACAGACAAGGAGAGGTATTTGATCAGTACCGCTCGTTAGGGAAGAGAGAAACTAAATGGAAGGCATATGGGTTTGATTCTTCTGTTTTGAAAATTAAAGATGGATGGGTTGGTAGGAATCTTTGGTTCCAGCAGTTAACTCATTCTGTAAGATCAGTGAGGAATCTTGAGGGTCCATGTCTGCTGAGAATTCCAGCACCAGGCACATGGGGTTCTATTTTAGAGACGGTCGCTAAACTTTTATCAAGTACGTGTCAATCTTATGCTTTATCATGGCTGTTGTATCAGCAACAATCATTAACGGATACAATAATGTCATTGTCGAGACATTTGTTTAGGCCTAGGTTTAAGTGTTCTTGGTTGAATGAAGTACCCTATGTGAATTTGTTAGATGGGAAGGAAAATCAGTTAACAGCAATTCCTGAAGCATTGGAGGTGAAACCTGTGAGGGCTAAAAGCTGTTTTTGTTCTAATAAAACATATGATGGAAAGGGTATGTTTATGGGAATATCAGATTGTGATGATTATATGATGACTTTGGGTAAGCATGACCTTAAGGGTAGTAATGAGAAATATATTGTAACTTTTTATGTTCCAGTTAGTAAGAAGAGCAGGACTTTGATGGTGACAGATCAGCTTTTGCCTGGTAATGTGACTATTGGGAATTTTAGAGATATTTGGTGGGTTTGTGGTGATAAAGCGTATATATTCTTACCCTATGGATGGATTGGATGTTGTTACATGTCGACGTTGAAGCTTCCATATGAGGTTTTTACCATTGTGAGAGGGGAAGCACCGGACACAGATAAATCTGAGTCTAGGTTTGGAAATAGGGTGAAAAAAGGGACATGGCAGAATTTCATAGTCTGGAAGCCTACCATTGGAGGATAAGTCTAGGAGAGAAGTGGGGACTGGGACTTTTTCCATGGTATGGTGTAACATTTTTGGCAGATCATATTGATAATATTACCTATACTTTGCAGGGGTTTGCAAATGAAACGAAGAAGTCACAGACTGACGCTGTTAAAACATGATATGGCTCTTGACTATATTCTAGCAAAACAAGGTGGCTTATGTGTGGCTATGAATTTGACGGGGGATGATTGTTATACTTTGATTCCAGATAGTTCTGATAATATCACTAGTGTTATAGATGCATTGAAGAATATAAGGGATGCATTTGGTAGATCTGAAGGAGCTGGATGGTCAGCGAAGTCTTGGTTGCAAGATCAGTTAGGCCCAGTGGGAGCAGTGATGGTTCAGATTTTAATAGCAGCTCTGATAGCACTGTGTGTGATGTTTTGCTTTTGTACCTTGTTACTGACCTTTGCGAAAGCTATGATATTGAGATGGGTTGGAGTTGTGATGCCTGGAGACAACACTCAGATGCCGTTGTTGACTGTTCCTGATCTGGATGAAGATGGACAAGTGGGACTGGATGGAGTATTGATGGATAAATATAATTTTTGATTATTTGATCATTTTTCAAATATTTTTCAATATTAATGTGATTTTAGTATTTTGTTATGAATCAAAGGGGGAAAATGTATGAATGAATCACATTATTCTATCATTTATCTATCATTCATATATCATTTTTATATCATTTTTATATTCTTTCATATATCATTTTATATCATTTTTTATATTCTTAGTTGATATTGATGTTTTAATTTGAAGTGTTGTTTTGAAAAAGATACTGTTTGGTCTTTTCTTTTCTTCCAGAAGCATTTGGGGAAATATGTAGAGATTGAAATACTCAAACAAGGACAATATGAAGGGGCAATATGAAGGGACTGGAGGAGATGGAACAAGGAAGGTGTGGAAATTTTCCGATTCCATCATCAACAATGCATTGGAAGTCGACACTGCGGAGAAGATGAAGTGTAGTGGACTACATTCCAGTGTCTGCAATGAAATATAGACATATTTGCATGTGTAATACATAATTTGTGTCATATTCTTTCTGTATTAATTTTTGTAGAATGATATTTGATGTTATTGAATACATGTGGGGATCTTAGATGTTTTTGTTTATTTCGTGAATGCTTAGGGACATGGAGTCTAGGCAGGGATAGAGATCCACTGTAGGGTCCGATGGGTCGACCAGCCTGAGAGTGGACATTTTGGATAGTATTTTGTTTGCTGGGGCTTTCATGTGTATTCAATTGCATCATAGTTTCAAATGCATTGATAAAGATTTATGAATTGATCTGGAGTACCTAGGTGGTTGCCTGGGGCAGAGGGGCCGTGAGAGAATTTTACTGTCTTGATTGATTGATGGATAGATATTTGGAAAGAAGGCTGCCAGACAGGTTTTTCGCTCTCACACTTCATAAAGATTTGTTCATATTTCATAGTAATGTATTCACATTTCATAAAGATTTGTTTATATTTCATAGAAAGGTATTTACAATCTAGAGAAAAGTGTTTTGGGTTTATTGTTAAAGATACTCAATAAGAGAAATTGTTACTTGTCATAATCCTGTTCTTTTTGTTTTCGAGACTTTTAGTTAGTCTCGAAGGGGGGAAATATGTAGTGTATTAAGATTATGACTTTGTTAATGTTTTCAAGTGGAACCTGAGGGGATGTTTATTCAGGTTCAAAGAGAGCCGTTTTTAGGGTGACGCCCCAGGGAAGACAGGGGATTGGACAGTAAAGGGAGCAACCCATGTTTTGGGGAAGATTATATATACTGGATGGAGACAAAAGACGTTAGAACAGACATATTATTTTGGGACACTGTTCTCCAGACACTGCAGGCGTCTGTAAACTTATGCTGAAATCTTGTGATATGAATAAAACTTGTGATCAAAGTTCAGTATAAGCGGACTCCTTTGTTTGACAGCATCATTAGCAACATTTGACTCGACACTACACTAGAAATGCATTGTCAGGCGTGGTACAGTATCGTATTACCAAAAGGTGTCTGTTTCACCAAAAAAATCCAACTCCAATCAAGCGCATGCGCTTAGATCTAGGTGATCTTAGATCAGGCACGTGAAGCTTGTAGCTTTAGTGAGACCTCACACCTGGCTGGAACATGGGACCGCTTCGCAACACACGTGACCGTCCTCCCTCAAGCATCTCTACCGGTCGCACCACTCAAAAGTTTTAGCACATTACCTTTCATAACAGGGTTTATTCATAACAGGGTTGATCGTAACAGGGTTTATTCATAACAGGGTTTATTAATAATGTTGAGATGGGAATGCAACACCAGAGATACTCTAAATGGGGAGATGGGAATGCAACACCAGAGATACTCTAAATGGGGAGATGGGAATGCAACGCCAGAGATACTCTAAATGGGGAGATGGGAATGCAACGCCAGAGATACTCTAAAAGGGGAGATGGGAATGCAACGCCAGAGATACTCTAAATGGGGAGATGGGAATGCAACACCAGAGATACTCTAAATGGGGAGATGGGAATGCAACGCCAGAGATACTCTAAAAGGGGAGATGGGAATGCAACGCCAGAGATACTCTAAATGGGGAGATGGGAATGCAACACCAGAGATACTCTAAATGGGGAGATGGGAATGCAACAACAGAGATAATCTAAATGGGGAGATGGGAATGCAACGCCAGAGATACTCTAAATGGGGAGATGGGAATGCAACACCAGAGATACTCTAAATGGGGAGATGGGAATGCAACACCAGAGATACTCTAAATGGGGAGATGGGAATGCAACACCAGAGATAATCTAAATGGGGAGATGGGAATGCAACACCAGAGATACTCTAAATGGGGAGATGGGAATGCAACACCAGAGATACTCTAAATGGGGAGATGGGAATGCAACACCAGAGATAATCTAAATGGGGAGATGGGAATGCAACACCAGGGAAACTCCATTCAATTCGTATTGTTATATTCCTCCTCCATTTATGACATGACTATGAGACGTGACTTTATCTAGGGGGATTTTTTTTATTTAGCTTAGCCTGCTAGCTAGCTAGAAATTGCTGTGAAGTCACCGAAATTATCTGAAATAAGGATTGACGTAGCTATGTAATCTAACTCAACACTTAACTACTACAAATTAATTTAAATTACAATAAATAAAAGGTTAACTTACTTATTTTGCTCCGTCCTATGATTTACGAACTCGTCACATGCTTACTGGGCTACGGAAACACTGCTAACAGTTTAGGGCATGCGCACTCAATTAAAGGGCAACTGCACTCAAAAAATCTAAATATCTTAGATTTTTCCCAGAACTCAAAAGTCGTCCCCTGATGTGGTTTAAGCATTGTTGTGAACACGGAAAATCAAATTTGGTTGTTTTTCTATGAAAAGGTGAAAAACCTGGGAAAGAAACCTGAAAAAAATAATAATAATAACTGGGGGAAACCCGAAACCTGGAAAAACAAAACCGAGAAAACAGAATTTGGGTAAAAAACAGAATTAGGCAAAAAATTAAAACTGATTTTAAATAGGCCCTAACAACGTTTTTTTGATGTGCATGACTGCACTTTAGAGTGTGTGTCATCCTGCAGCACAGCATTATGGGTAAAGTTGAGGTCAGGTCCAATATTGACTATGCACCCAAGAGGGAAAGAGGTTGGGCCATCCTAGAAATGTCTTAGAGTCATATAACATATACAATCTATCCAAAGCGATACACAGTCATGCGTGCATACATCTTTACATATGGGTGGTCCCGGGAATCGAACCCACTACCCTGGTGTTGTCATGCATCTTGGTAGAGCATTGCAAGGTTATAAATGCTTTGTGAAGCCTCATTTTAATGTGATTTATAAGGCCTTTATTAAGTGTTGCTTACCCCACCTTTAATAAAGCACAGGTTTATGTCATGTTTCACACAGTGAGTTATGTCACATTTGACATCGGTGGTTATGTCACACAGTTATGCCACCTTTATGAACCCTTTATAGAGCATGACATACGGTTCTAGATGATTTGTGACACATTCATGTAGTTTTTATGAAGGCTTTCCGAAACCTTTATAAGCGGCACGTCATTTAAAGCTCGACCCATTTATCTTTGTTTCATAGTACAGTTTATAATTTTTTAGTTTTAGTCACATGATTTCTCAATTATCAGTACGTTTGCCAATCGGCTGTGCAGCCAGACTTATTTGCCATTCCTTAGTTTGCCTTTTTTCCCAAAATTTAATTTCAGGTGCTCCAAAGCTTTTTACTATCATTCTTTATGTCATTTATTTTTGTTTCATAGTATAGTTTTTATTTGTATTTATTTTTAGTCACATGATTTCTCAATTTACAGTATGTTTGCCTATCGGTTGCCAGACTCATTCATGTAGTTTTTATGAAGGCTTTATGAAACCTTTTATAAGCTTTATAAGCGGCACGTCATTTAAAGCGGGACCCATTTATTTTTGTTTCATAGTATAGTTTTTATTTGTATTTAGTTTTAGTCACATGATTTCTTAATTTACGTTCGGTTGCCAGACGTATTATTATTCCTTTTGCCTCATCCCCCTCAACCAACCAATATAGCAGCCATATCTACTGATAACCTGCACCAGGTTGCAGGCACTGGTTACAGTTTGAAGCTTTTTTTTGAGTGGACAGCTTGATGAAAACCAGTAAATATTTAGTCACCCAGAGAATATACCTCTCTGTTGATATCACATATATTATCAAGCATTTCACACGTTATCCAGATACTGACTGTTAACACTTGCTGGTCTAAAGCAACTTCCCACCAGAATGGTCTTTAGGTGAGGCAGGTGAACCTGTAGCACACAGTGGACTTCTTACTAGGGCAAACCGTCTCAGTGCTAACAGTATACCTCTGGTTCATAGGCACATAATTACTGCATACAATAGCTGTTGGATTGACAGAGGCACTCAGGGGAGTTAGAGGAACATAAATTGCATAAGAGAATACATTCTGATTTAATGTGGCATAAACAAAAACACAAGTCAGAATACAGCCTCTATTATCTCATGTGATTTCAGGTCCTCTGACTGGGAAATGTCTTTCCACAATGAGAGCAGCGGTATTTCTTCCCTCCAGAGTGTATTCTCTTATGCATTTTCAGGCTCCCTAACTGAGTAAAACTCTCTCCACAGTGGGATCAGTGGTAGGGCTTTTCTCATTTGTGTGTCCTCTTATGTCTTTTTAGGCTCCGTAACTGAGTAAAACTCTTTCCACAGTGGGAGCAGTGGTAAGGCTTTTCCTCTGTGTGTGTCATCTCGTGTGATTTTAGGTACTGTGATCGTACAAATCTCTTTTCACATTTGGAGCATTGGTAGGGCTTTTCTCCTGTGTGTATTCCTTCATGCCTATACAGGTTTCCTATCTGGGTAAAACTCTGATTACACTTGGAACATTGGAAAGGCTTCTCTCCTGTGTGTATTGTCTTGTGTGTTTTCAGGCTCACTAACTGAGTAAATCTCTTTCCACACTGAGAGCAGCAGTGGGTCTTCCTCCCTTCGTTGTGTATTCCTTCATGCCTTTTCAGGCTCCCTATCTGGGTAAAACTCTTATCACACTGGGAACATTGGAAAAGCTTCTCTCCTGTGTGTGCCATCTCATGACGTTTTAAATTCCCTAACGTAGAAAACCATTTTCCACACTGGGAACATTGGAAAGGCTTCTCTCCTGTGTGTGCCATCTCATGACGTTTTAAATTCCCTAACGTAGAAAACCATTTTCCACACTGGGAGCAGTGGTGTGGTCCTGCTGGTTTGGGCGTCTCTGGGTCTGGTTCCCCTAAAGGACTCTTCTCGCTGTCAGAGTGAGAGTCTGGTCTCTCTCCTGCCAAAGACAGACAGAGTATTTGGTTAAACAGAGAGACCTGAATGAAACCTCCATTAGATAAAATTGTCTTCCTATTAGGTTTAATCTGGACTAGATCCCTCAATAACCTGAGGCCAGTCTTCACAACATTTCATAATTAAAAACGTTATAGGCTGCATTTTGATCCATTGATAATATTGTTTTGTTGGTGGTCCAATTTACAGTGCCTATAGAAAATCTACACCCCCTTGATTTTTTTGTAAAAAAATTTCTTGAGCGACAAAGTGGGATTGAAATAGATTTAATTGTATTTTTTTTGTCATTGATCTACAAAAATACTCCATAATGTCAAAGTGAAAAGAACATTTTAGAAATGTAAAAAATAGTTGTTGCATAAGTATTCAGCCCCTTTTTTTAGGCCTAAATTAGTTCAGGAGTAAAATGTGGCTTAACAAATCACATAATAAGTTATGGACTCACTCTGTGTGAAATAATAGGGGTTGACATTATTTTTTTAAATGAGTACCCCTTCCCCAGTCCCCCACACATACATCTGTAAGGTCCCTCAGTCAAGTATTTGTGTAATTATAGTTGTTTCCTTTCACGATATAACATTTTTACATTTTAGTCATTTAGCAGACGCTCTTATCCAGAGCGACTTACAGTTAGTGAGTGCATACATAATTTTTTTATTTTTCATACTGGCCCCCCGTGGGAATCGAACCCACAACCCTGGCGTTGCAAACGCCATGCTCTACAAACTGAGCTATATCCCTGCCGGCCATTCCCTCCCCTACCCTGGACGACGCTGGGCCAATCCTCCGCACACTCCACTGGCTTCCAGTTGAAGCTCGCGTCTGCTACAAGAGCATGGTGCTTGCCTACGGAGCTGTGAGGGGAATCTCCGTACCTTCAGGCTCTGATCAGTCCCTACACCCAAACGAGGGCATTGCGTTCATCCACCTCTGGCCTGCTGGCCCCCCTACCTCTGTGGAAGCACAATTCCCGCTCAGCCCAGTCAAAACTGTTCGCTGCTCTGGCACCCCAATGTTGGAACAAGCTCCCTCACGACGCCAGGACAGCGGAGTCACTCACCACCTTCCGGAGACACTTGCAACCACACCTCTTTAAGGAATACCTGGGATAGGATAAAGTAATCCTTCTACCCCCCCTTACCTAACTTAGTTTATTCAAATATTGTAAATTGGTTGTCCCACTGGCTATCATAAGGTGAATGCACCAATTTGTAAGTCGCTCTGGATAAGAGCGTCTGCTAAATGACGAAAATGTAAAATGTAAATGTATTTAGAATTCAAGGCACACTTAACCAGCATGGCTACCACAGCATTCTGCAGCGATACGCCATCCCATCTCGTTTGGGCTTAGTGGGACTATCATTTCTTTTTCAACAGGACAATGACCCAAAACTACTCCAGGCTGTGTAAGGGCTATTTGACCAAGAAGGAGAGTGATGGAGTGCTGCATCAGATGACCAGCCAACAAGTGCTCAGTATATGTGGGAACTCCTTCAAGACTGTTGGAAAAGCATTTCAGGTGAAGCTGGTTGAGAGAATGCCAAGAGTGTGCAAAGCTGTCATCAAAGCAAAGGGTGGCTACTTTGAAGAATCTAAAATACAAAAATATATTTTAACACTTATTTGGTTACTACATGATTCCATATGTGTTATTTAATCGTTTT
>NW_025539680.1:0-11901 GCF_020615455.1 Coregonus clupeaformis | reverse complement strand
TGCAGCAGCATGTAGGAGTGAGGTTCTTTAGATGTGAGAAGTGTGCAGGAGGGCATGAGACAAAGGATTGTGTAGTACCGGTGAAAGAGGTTGTGTGTGTTAATCCATATGGGTACCCATGGTGCTGGAGATCAGAAGTGTCCGGCAAGAGAAAGGTAGGTTGAGGTTGCCAAGACTTATAGTACAGGAAGGCTTCCATATGCGGAGGCAGGAAGAGAGTGGTAGAGGCATATGGGTCCAGGCGGGAGCCTAAGAAGATCCCCAGAGTAGGCCGAGGCCTATAGAAAGTGATAGGAATAACATCTACTTCAGTAAGGTTGAATTCCTTAGCGCTCATAGCCAAGGTTATCAAATGTACCGCAGAAATGGAACGTGAAATCACAGAAAATAAAGGTGGTGGTGGCAGCTGCAGAAAAGTACTTGGGTGTACGAGATTTACAGCAGAAGAGTTACAAGCTGTGTTGAGCGATAGTGTCCTCGCCTCCCAGGCTGTCAGTCTGGTGTAGGATCAGATAGGGCCAAGTAGTGGAATAGGGGTGAGGTTTTTTAATGGGTGTAGGGTTAGTTGGTAGGACAATTATTCTACTAAGCGTAATGAACTCACACTCCAGAACAGTAGGAAACACAGAGCTAGATAAGAGGAATAGATTAATAGGAGGCCGAATGGTCTCAAACTCCAGTACACAGTAGGTGGCGTGTGTATGTACCAAGGTTGTGATCCGCCAATTCAAATTTAGAAGAAGAAGCCTCACTACTGATTAGCCAAAATAGTGAATTTGCTTTTCGCATAGCAATTGTTACTGAGATGAGACGCGGTGCCATAATATAAATAATAGCTTAGGTCATTTAATTTGCCATGTAATTTGTCGCAGGCCATTATCACAAAAATGGCATACATACTTTTAATCAGCTCTATTGTTCGTCATTTACAAGACATTATATTTTTTTACATTTTAGTAGACACTTTATCCAGAGCAATTAACAGTTAGTGAGCATTATTATTTTCATTTCCATATTGCCCCTGTAAATCGAACCTGGCCAACCCTGGCGTTGCAAATGCCTTGCTCTACCAACTGAGCTACACGGGACACATGAATGTGAAGTAGGCAAACTGGATACATGAATCCTAAATACAGGTACCATTTTATTTTGTTAATCTCTGCAGGTTTGTCATCTGATCTCTTGAGCCTGGTGGCGATAGATGCAACCATACCAAGGCAGACATTTCTGCATCCAGGTTGAGGCTTGCTACTGCTAGGAACATGGAGTACTCTAAAGGCCAGTAAGTCATGATATTATTGTTTTCCTCTACATTGCATGATACTAGGCAGGAGGGAGTCTTTGGGAGGTCAGGCCTCTCTTCTAACACACTTACTACCTCTTATCCGCTCTCTACAGGGAGACAGAAGGGTGCTCCAGAGCCTTCTGACCAACTACCCAATCTCTCCAGAGCACAGAGAAGTAAGCTACACTCATAATAGTATACTATCTAAACCTCTTTCACTATGGCAGTCTGCCTGTGTGACAACATAGCATATTATCCATGGCCACTGGTTGGATTGGATTTACTGCACTCACTTCCTCCCTGTAAAAGTCTCCCAGACTTTTATCAAAATTAACTAATGTGTCCAGTCCCTCTATCCCAAGATGAGTTTTCTGGCTATGGAACTCTAGAGCAGCACATCAAAACACCTGCCACCCTGTTGTCTGCAGACAGTTCCCTGAGGAAGGATGCACCATCAAGGCTTTCAGTCATGATTGATGACCAAATGCAGTAACGCTTGTAGAAACAACTCATTTTCATTTTTTTATTGTTAGATTACAAAACAATAACTTTTTTATTTCATGTTTGTCACGTTGGTCTTCACACTAACCTCTGTGGTAACTTAAACACACTTACACTTAGAGCTTATGATTCTAAAGTAAATGCAAGTCCCATGTCCAGGGCAGGACTACATTTTTATTCATGCATATCAGACACATCACACAGGTAGTGTCAATTACAATATATATATATATATATATATATATATATATGTATATATATATATATATATATATATATATATATATATATATATATATATCAAAGACCAGATTGAAGAATGGGACAGAGTGAATATGTCAGTGATTGCATCTGTAGCAGTTTCTATGAATTTGAGTGGTTACATACATGTTGACAGAATGGCTATGACAGAGCGAAAGTGTTGCTGTAATTCGTTGTAAGGCTCCTTGTCGCAGTACTGAAGGCCCTAGTATTCAGTCAGGAAGCTTGAAGAAGATGTGTCACCCTCCAGGCCAATGTCACAGCATGCAGTGGCCTGATGGGGGAGATGACAGTAGTTACATTATGTACCTTTCATCACCAGAGCCATGTTAGCATTTACTGCACGCTGTTTAAATAATCAGTGCATTAGCTTCGTCAGCAATGTCACTAACTGAAATGTATCAAAAACATGAATAGGAATTAGCTCAGTCAGTAACTTATATGAAAACAACGGCCTATTTGCAGTGAAATAGAGGCATTTTCTGCCAACTTTCAGTCACCAATACATCAATAAACAGGCAGCGAACAAAGTAGTTTTGACAAAAACTGCAGAATAGTCAGTAACTAGCTAGTTCTTTAGAATATACAGTGAGGGAAAAAGTATTTGATCCCCTGCTGATTTTGTGTGTTTGCCCACTGACAAATAAATTATCAGTCTATAATTTTAAATGGTAGGTTTATTTGTACATGTGAGAGACAGAACCAACGCACAAAAAATCCAGAAAAACGCATGTCAAAAACTTTATAAATTGATTTGTATTTAAATGAGGGAAATAAGCATTTGACCCCTTTCAATCAGAAAGATTTCTGGGTTCCGGGGGTGTCTTTATACAGGTAGATGAGTTGAGATTAGGAGCACACTCCTAAAGGGAGTGCTCCTAATCTCAGTTTGTTGTATAAAAGACACCTGTCCACAGAAGCAATCAATCAATCAGATTCCAAACTCTCCACCATGGCCAAAGACCAAAGAGCTCTCCAAGGATGGAGGGACAAGATTGTAGACCTACACAAGGCTGGAATGGCCTACAAGACCATCGCCAAGCAGCTTGGTGAGAAGGTGACAACAGTTGGACCGATTATTCGGAAATGGAAGAAACACAAAATAACTGTCTAATTTCCCTTGGCCTGGGGCTCCATGCAAGATCTCACCTCGTGGAGTTGCAATAATCATGAGAACGACGAGGAATCAGCCCAGAACTACACGGGGATCTTGTCAATGATCTCAAGGCAGCTGGGACCATAGTCACCAAGAAAATAATTGGTAACACACCACGCCGGGTGAAGGGACTGAAATCCTGCAACGCCCGCAAAGGTCTCCCTGCTCAAGAAAGCACATATACAGGGCAGATCTGAAGTTTACAGCCAATGAACATCTGGAATGATTCAGTGGAGAACTGGGTGAAGAAAGTGTTGTGGTCAGATGAGACCAAAATCGAGCTCTTTGCTATCAACTCAACTCGCTGTGTTTGGGAGGGAGGAGAATGTTGTTTATGGACCCCAAGAAACCATACCCCACCGCCAAACATGGAGGTGGAAACATTATGCTTTGGGGGTGTTATTCACAAAGGGGACAGGACAACTTCACCGCATCAAAGGACGATGGACGGGGCCATGTAAACCGCAAACCTTGGGTGAGAACCTCCTTCTCTCAGCCAGGGTATTGAAAATGGGTCGTGGATGGGTACTCCAGCATGACAATGACCCAAAACACACGACCAAGGCAAACAAAGGAGTGGCTCACGAAGAAGAACACTAAGGTCCCGGAGGTCCTAGCCAGTACCTCGAGACCTTAATCCCATAGAAAATCTGTGGAGGGAAGGTTGAAGGTTCGAAGCCATAACGTCAGCCTCGAAACAAAGACTTGGAGAAGATCTGCAAAAGAGGAGTGGAAACAAAATCCCTCCTGAGATGTGTGCAAAACCTGGTGGCAACTACAAGAAACGCCTGATTTGTGATTGCAAACAAGGGTTTTGCCACTAGGCACTAAGTCATGTTTTGCAGAGGGGTCAAATACTTATTTCCCTCATAAAATGCAAATCAATTCTATAACATTTTTGAAATGCTTTTTCTGCGATTTTTTTGTTGTTATTCTGTCTCTCACTGTTCAAATAAACCTCCACTAAAATTATAGACTGATATGTCTTTGTCAGCGGGCAAACATACAAAATCAGCAGGGGATCAAATACTTTTTTTCCCCTCACTGTAGCTACCTATTATATACAAGTTGTTATTTTCTAGAAACATAACGTAACACAAGCATGCCACTTAGCAGACGCTTTCATCCAAAGCTGTACTTACAGTCATGCAAGGGTATACATTTTTTGTGTGTAAGGTGGTCCCGGGATCGTAAGTTAGCATCAATTCAAATCTGGTATTTGGGACAAAAAGAGGTCAACACGACTTCTAAGATATACTATTATTTTTTAATTATATGCAAACCCTTCAATGGTAAATATGATAATCAGATATACGGGTCCACTGAAATACAACGCAGGGCATTCAAGGAGAACTAATCCATTGTTATGAGTTCTCCCTGAAATACTCTGGACAGAGATAGTTCCCGCCCCCTGCTGGGCCTACCAGAGCAGAGACTGAGACGTGGGTTTAGACTTACTCAGCCAATCCGCTGGCGCACCGGCTGGTCCCGTGCCTCTTGGCGCCTACCCACCGCTGCACACTTGTTGCCAGGCATAAGTTCTTATCATAACAACCCGCCAAGGCAAGAAGAAACAGCTCCCCAGACACCATTCCATGTCCAAGGACGGTTCACAGATCACAAAGAAGCAGTGTAGTCTAGTATTTGGAGACACAAATTCTGCATCTTCCCTACTCCCTAAAACAGCTCCTCACATTGCACCCAGCAGCATGCCAGGTGAAACAACCCACATCAGCACAGTACAGACCCTCCATGCCTTAATCATTAACGCATTCCTTCCAAGCTAGTCATCCCATCCATCTATGAGAATAATAAACCCGCACAAACACACCGGCGCTACAAGCGCCTAGCCACAATGGTGAACTCAACTTTATCAATCAGATGAATAGATAGCAAATATATTCGACCACCTATGTGCGCTTGTACCAGCTAACTGACCCAAGTTGTTGATGCCTGCCTCTACGTGGAAAAGCAGGTAATCTGGAGATTAGATGTTTTCAGCAGTGGTCAGCACACTAAGCCAGAGCAATTATGGAGCCACCACAATAATGTTTACACAAAGTGGGAATTTGAGGTTTGCCTTCAAAATAAAAGTCCCCATTAAAACAGGTGCGAAACTAGATAATGGTTAAAAAGATTGGAATGTACTATAAATTCAACAAAAATAAAAGGAATTAGTTAATTTGACAAGAAATGACAAATCTGTTAAAATCGCACTGTGGCAGTATTAGATTTCATAATTACATTGGGGGTGTATAGTTATATTTCACCGTACCTTACCTATGGGATTGTGGATCATTAAAGTGGGGTATCAGCCTATTCAGTGGACAACCACAGAACACAACTGTGAAGAGTTTACAAACATATTAGCGCCGACTCTTGTATTGCGGGACTTTGACTGTGGGAAATCACCCCACTATTCAGCCTATTGAAGCGTATTGATCATTCATATTGCAATGTACAGCTTTACCTATGGATTGTGGATCGAAATTGGGTATCAGCCTACTCAGCGACACCCACAGAACACAACTGTGAAGAGTTTAAACAAATATTAAGGTCGTAACTCTTATTGCAGGACTTTGACACTACTGTGAAATGAGCCAGCATTATTCACCAGTCAACCTACCATATGTGTTGAACATTCATATTGCAATGTACAGCCTTACCTATGGATCTGGGGTCCATGATACGGGTATCAGTCTACTCAGTGACACCAACAGAACACAACTGTGAAGAGGTACACCAAATATTTTCCAAATGGTCCGCCTCCGCGAAGGAAAGGCGCCCATGTAAAAAAATTCTGTGAGAAACATTGACATACACTCTGAATGATCTAAAACATCAATCCCATATTGGCCTTTCACAGACAGGCCAACCCAAGCTGTACTGTGGTAGGATAATAGTAGGCCGTAGGCTCTACTATTGAAACAGATAAACTGAGACAGAAATTCACAGGTTTCAGATTTTCCCCAATTAATTTAGGCTTTTGTTCTCAAAGTTCACACTTTTTAAACAGAAAAACAACAAATTTTATGTTCAAAGGCCATAACAATGCTTAAACCACATCAGGAGACCACTTTTGAGGTCTGGAAAAAATTAAAGAAATGTAAATTTTCTGAGAGTAGTTCCCTTTAATTCAAAGTATTGCACCCAGCACTATTGTTTGATTAGCGTGTTTCTGTAACACATGAGATGGAGTTTGCAATAGAAATGGGCCACTGGACTGACGCAAATAATCAAAAATGTCATTCTGCTCCTAATCTCAGCTTGTTACCTGTATAAAGTACACCTGTCCACAGAAGCGAATCAATCAATCAGACTCCAAACCCCCACCATGGCCAAGACCAAAGAGTCTCCTAGGATGTCAGGGACAAGATTGTAGGACCCCAACACAAGGCTGGAATGGCCTACCAGACCATCGCCAAGCAGCTTGGTGAGAAGGTGACAACAGTTGGTGCGATTATTCGCAAATGGAAGAAACACAAAAGACCTGTCAGTCTCCCTCGGCCTGGGGCTTCATGCGCAAGATTCACCTCGTGGAGTTGCAATGAACTTGAGAACGTGAGGAATCAGCCCAGAACTACACGGGAGGATCTTGTCAATGATCTCGAGGCAGCTGGGGACCATAGTCACCAAGAAAACAATTGGTAACACACTACGCCGTGAAGGACTGGAAATCCTGCAGCGCCCGCAGGGTCCCTGCTCAAGCGAATGCTACATATACAGCCCCGCCTGAAGTTTACCAATGAACATCTGAATGACCCAGAGGAGAACTGGGGGAAAGTGTTGTGGTCAGATGAGACCAAAATCGAGCTCTTTGGCATCAACTCAACTCGCCAGCCGTGTTTGGAGGAGCAGGAATGCTGGCTTATGACCCCCAAGAACACCATCCCCACCCGCAAACATGGAGGTGGAAACATTATGCTTTGGGGGGTGTTTTTTCTGCTAAGGGGACAGGACAACTTCATCGCATCAAAGCGGATGATGGGCGGCCATGTACCGTCACAAATTTGGGTGAGAACCTCCTTCCTTCAGCCAGAGCATTGGAAATGGGTCGTGGATGGGTATTCCAGCATGACAATGACCCAAAACACACGGCCAAGGCAACAAAGGAGTGGCTCAAGAAGAAGCACACTAAGGTCCTGGAGTGGCCTAGCCAGTCTCCAGACCTAATCCCATGAGAAAATCTGAGGGGAGGGAGCTGAAGGTTCGAAGCTGCCAAAACGCCAGGCTCGAAACTTAATGACTTGGAGAAGATCTGCAAAGAGCAGTGGGACAAAAACCCTCCTGAGATGTGTGGCAAACCTGGTGGCCAACTACAAGAAACGCTGACCCAGTGATTGCCGCAAACAAGGTTTTGGCTGCACACAATCAAGTACTAAGTCATGTTTTGGAGAGGGTCAAATACTTATTTCCTCATTAAAATGCAAATCAATTTATAACATCTTTGAAATGCGTTTTTCTGGATTTTGTTGTTGTTATTCTGTCTCTCACTGTTCAAATAAACCTACTATTAAAATTATAGACTGATCATGTCTTTGTCAGTGGGCAAACGCGACAAAATCAGCAGGGGATCAAATACTTTTTTCCCTCACTGTACATACATACATACATACATACATACATACATGACATACAAACATACAAACATACATACAATACATACATACATACATACATACATACATACAGTTGAAGTCGGGAAGTTTATATACACCCGAGCCACAAATACATTTAAACTCAGTTTTTCACAATTCCTGACATTTAATCCTAGTATAAATTCTTTGTTTTAGGTCAGTTAGGATCACCACTTTATTTTAAGAATGGGAAATGTCAGAATAATTGTAGAGAGAATGATTTATTTATTTCATCACATTCCCATGGTCAGAAGTTTACATACACTCAATTAGTATTTGGTAGCATTGCCTTTAAATGAGTTTAACTTGGGTCAAATATTTCCCGGTAAACATTCTTCCACAAGCTTCCCCATAATAAGTGGGTGAATTTTGGCCTCATTCTCCTGACAGAGCTGGTGTAACTGAGTCAGGTTTGTGGGTATTCCCTGCTTCAGACACACGCTTGTCAGTTCTGCCCACACATTTTCTAGGATTGCGTCAGGGCTTTGTGATGACCACTCCAATACCTTGACTTTGTTGTCCCTAAGCCATTTTGCCACAACTTTGGAAGTATGCTTGGGGGTCATTGTCCATCTGGAAGATCCATTTGCGACCAAACTTTATCTTCCTGACTGATGTCTTGAGATGTTGCTTCAATATATCCACATATTTTCCTTCCTCATGATGCCATCTATTTTGTGAAGTGCACCAGTCTCTCCTGCAGCAAAGCACCCCCAACAGCATGATGTGCTGCCACCCCGTGCTTCACGGTTGGGATGGTGTTCTTCGGGCTTAGCAAGCCTACCCCTTTTTCCTCCAAAACATAACGATGGTCATTATGGCCAAACAGTTCTATTTTTGTTTCATCAGACCGGAGGACATTTCTCCAAAAAGCATGATCTTTGTCCCCAGCAGTTCAAACCATAGTCTTGCTTTTGATAGGGCAGTTTTGGAGCAGTGGCTTCTTCCTGTTGATCGGTCTTTCAGGTTATGGGGTCGATATAGGACTCGCTTTTACTGTGGATAAGTAGATATTTTTTGGGAAACTGTTTCCTCCAGCATTCTTCCACAAGGTCCTTTGTTGTTGTTCTGGGATCGG
Source organism: Coregonus clupeaformis (assembly GCF_020615455.1). Taxonomy (NCBI): domain Eukaryota; kingdom Metazoa; phylum Chordata; class Actinopteri; order Salmoniformes; family Salmonidae; genus Coregonus; species Coregonus clupeaformis. The sequence continues at coordinate 2,983 of NW_025539680.1, read as the reverse complement.
GATTTGCACTCTTTTCGCACTAAAAGCACATTAATCTCTAGGAACGCTGCCTCCTTCCTGAGCGTAAGGACGGCTGCGTGGTCCTTATGGTGTTTATACTTGCGTACTATTGTTTGTACAGATGAACGTGTACCTTCTGTGTATTAGGAAATTGCTCTCAATGGGATGAAATCCAGACTTGTGGAGGCTCTACCATCTTTTTTTCTGAGGTCTTTGCTGATTTCTTTTGATTTTTCTTTTCTTTTTGATTTTTCCTCATGATGTCAAGCAAAGAGGCACTGGAGTTTGAAGGTAGGTCTTGAAATACATCCACAGGTGCACCTCCACTTGACTCAAACCGCCAATTAGCCTATCAGAAGCTTCGAAAGCCATGACATCATTTTCTGGAATTAGCGTAAAGGCGCATGTCACCTTAGTGTATGTAAACTTCTGACCCATTGGAATTGTGATGCAGTGAATTATAAGTTAAATAATCTGTCTGTAAAACAATTGTTGGAAAAAAATTACTTGTGTCATGCACAAAGTAGATGTCCTAACCGACTTTCCAAAAGTATAGTTTGTTAACAAGAAATTTGTGGAGTGGTTGAAAACAAGTTTTAATGACTTCAACCTAAGTGTATGTGTAAACTTCCGACTTCAATCTGTACATATACACTGTATATATACACATACTGCGTACATACATACGTGCACACACATACATACATACATAACATATACAGATAAATAAATACAGAAAAATGAAACAGAATGGGCATTTGGAACCCCAGTCTGGCAGAAAGAGACAAGCCTATACACAATCTATATACACACGTACTCATTTACCACATAGACGCTTAAATATTTTTTATAATTTAATTATAGGTAGCCCTTTTTTCTTTTATTCCAGGCTTTATCTAAATATTCCGAGAAAGAAAATACACAACGGACAGAAAACCATTTCAGTTTCTCATCACGCTCAGCCACATAATGCCAGGGTATATCTAGTGTGCTTTCTAAAATAAGAGCAAGCGTATATCGGGTAGAAAGGGCAATAGAGGATAAAATGAAATAGTAACATGTACATATATTACCTAAATTACCTCAACTACCTCATACCCTTGCACGATTGACTAGTATAATCGATTCTCCTTGTACATAGCCTCGCTATTGTTATTTTATTGTGTTACTATTTCTTTTTCAGTTATTTATTTTCCAATTTTAATACTTCTTTTAACTCTGCATTGTTGGGAAAGGGCAGCAAGTAAGCATTTCACTGTAAAGTCTATACCACCTGTTGTATTCGTGCATGTGACAAATAAAATTTGATTTGATTCAATACGACACTAATAGGCTGAATAGTTAGGTGATTTCCCACAGTTCAAGTCCTGCAATAAGAGCTACAATGCTAATATTTGTGTAAACATTTCATGGATTCGAGCTCCATAGGTTTCAATGGATTTAATTTTTTTGTCAACTTTTGTTACATTTATATAACAAACATTCCAAACTTGTTGAGGATTATCTAGTCAAATATGGAATGATTCCACTAGTTGTATCTGTTTGCATCAGTTTCATTGCGGGACTTTTTTATTTTGAAGGCGAACTGCTAAAGTCCACTAGTGTAGCTAATCGTTATTGTGGCTAGCTTCACATAGGTGGTGCAAAAGCAATGTGCAGTGACATTGATCAAACCAATGGTGTGTTAGATACCACCCACAGACGTTTGATTGATACCCCTCATTATCATATTGGGAGGAAGAAATACAGAAGAAAATGAATGAATATATAAATGAATAAAATGAATTAAAGTTTGAATAATTTGATAATACATAGATAAATAATTAAATACATACAGATATGCAGAGAAAATGAATTAATTTTAGTCAGTGTTTTTGTATTTCCTTGCTCATTTATTATGAATTGTGGATTTATTAATTTATTTTATCTATTTATTTGTGCATTTATTTATTTATTTCTAATTATGGCAGGTTTGGTCCTCCATATATGAGTAGTGGCTGCTGCAATCTGATAAATGGTGTCACCATAGTCAAGAACTGGCAGGAAAGTTTACTGTATAATCTGCTTCTTGCTATTTAGGGAGAGGCAAGATCTATTTCAAAAAAGAAACTCACCTACTCGTATATTTACTTCACATTAAACCTTTGGCAATCCAAATGCCTAGATATTTATAGGCGTGAACCCGATTGATGGGAGAACCTGTAGGCTACAGTCATTTACCTTTCTCTATTCTTGGAGTGGAAATTGTTTGCAGAGTTCGCAACCTACTTGTGAGAAACAAGTTTTGTTTTATTTCATAACCATCCATTTTCTTTGATACTTTTGTTTGGAGTACTTTCATGTGAGCAATGAGCATGTGTCTGGTTTCTTCTGTCCTGATAATGTTGAGGGGCGCGCGTGCCTGGAGCATGGCATAGAAGTAGCCACGTACCTGTCCTGCTGTGTGCAAACGCAGGAAAGTGCCCATTTGGGGGATGTCTGACTTTGATCGGTCCCAACTCACCACGTCCACCACTAAAAAGCTGGGAATAATTTTTTTCTTCACCTCACACAGTAAGTCAACAAAATCTGTTTTTCCATTGCGTAATGATAATAGCCTAGTTCCTTACAGTATTTGGAATAAATCTTTCCAACACTCTCCGCGCTCGACAATCACCAAGGCTCGTGTATGAAAGAGCAAAATATCATGATCTGATGATCCCATAGCCTACAGTGCATTCAGAAAGTATTCAGACCCTTGACTTTTTCCACATTTTGTTATAAGTACATAGCCTTTATTCTAAAAATGGATTAAATTGTTTTCCCCCCTCATCAATCTACACACAATACCCCATAATGAAAAAAGCAAAAACAGGTTTTTAGGAAATGTTAGCAAAAAAATAATTCTGACCCTTTATTCTTGTACTTTGGTGAAGCACCTTGGCAGCGATTACAGCCCCGAGTCTTCTTGGCTATGATCGCCACAAGCTTGGCACACCTGTAT
>NW_025539679.1:0-11903 GCF_020615455.1 Coregonus clupeaformis | reverse complement strand
AGTCTTATGGCTTGTGGGTAGAAGCTGTTGAGAAGCCTTTTGGACCTAGACTTGGCACTCCGGTACCGCTTGCCGTGCGGTAGCAGAGAGAACAGTCTATGACTAGGGTGGCTGGAGTCTTTGACAATTTTGAGGGCCTTCCTCTGACACCGCCTGGTATAGAGGTCTTGGATGGCAGGGAGCTTTGCCCCAGTGATGTACTGGGCCGTACGCACTACCCTCTGTAGTGCCTTGCGGTCAGAGGCCAAGCAGTTGCCATACCAGGCGGTGATGCAACCAGTCAGGATGCTCTCGATGGTGCAGCTGTAGAATTTTTTGAGGATCTGAGGACCCATGCCAAATCTTTTTAGTCTCCTGAGGGGGAATAGGCTTTGTCGTGCCCTCTTCACGACTGTCTTGGTGTGCTTGGACCATGATAGTTCGTTGGTGATGTGGACACCAAGGAACTTGAAGCTCTCAACCTGTTCCACTACAGCCCCGTCGATGAGAATGGGGCGTGCTCAGTCCTCTTTTTTTTTCCTGTAGTCCACAATCATCTCCTTTGTCTTGGTCACGTTGAGGGAGAGGTTGTTGTCCTGGCACCACACGGCCAGATCTCTGACCTCCTCCCTATAGGCTGTCTCATCGTTGTCGGTGATCAGGCCTACCACTGTTGTGTCGTCGGCAAACTTAATGATGGTGTTGGAGTCGTGCCTGGCCATGCAGTCATGGGTGAACAGAGAGTACAGGAGGGGACTGAGCACGCACCCTGAGGGGTCCCCCGTGTTGAGGATCAGTGTGGCAGATGTGTTGTTACCTACCCTTACCACCTGGGGGCGGCCCGTCAGGAAGTCCAGGATCCAGTTGCAGAGGGAGGTGTTTAGTCCCAGGATCCTTAGCTTAGTGATGAGCTTAGAGGGCACTATGGTGTTGAATGCTGAGCTGTAGTCAATGAATAGCATTCTCACGTAGGTGTTCCTCTTGTCCAGGTGGGAAAGGGCAGTGTGGAGTGCGATAGAGATTGCATCATCTGTGGATCTGTTGGGGCGGTATGCAAATTGGAGTGGGTCTAGGGTTTCTGGGATTATGCTGTTGATGTGAGCCATGACCAGTCTTTCAAAGCACTTCATGGCTACAGGCGTCAGTGCTACGGGTCGGTAGTCATTTAGGCAGGTTATCTTAGAGTTCTTGGGCACGGGGACTATGGTGGTCTGCTTGAAACATGTTGGTATTACAGACTCGGTCAGGGACATGTTGAAAATGTCAGTGAAAGACACTTGCTAGTTGGTCAGCACATGCTCGGAGTACACGCCTGGTAATCCGTCTGGCCCAGCGGCCTTGTGAATGTTGACTTGCTTAAAAGTCTTACTCACATCGGCTACGGAGAGCGTGATCACATAGTCGTCCGGAACAGCTGGTGCTCTCATGCATGCTTCAGTGTTGCTTGCCTCGAAGCGAGCATAGAAGTGGTTTAGCTCGTCTGGTAGGCTTGTGTCACTGGGCAGCTCGCGGCTGTGCTTCCCTTTGTAGTCTGTAATAGTTTTCAAGCCCTGCCACATCCGACGAGCGTCAGAGCCAGTGTAGTATGATTCAATCTTAGACCTGTATTGACTCTTTGCCTGTTTGATGGTTCGTCGGAGGTCATAGCGGGATTTCTTATAAGCTTCGGGTTAGAGTCCCGTTCCTTGAAAGCGGCAGCTCTACCCTTTAGCTCAGTGCGGATGTTGCCTGTAATCCATGGCTTCTGGTTGGGGTATGTACGTACGGTCACTGTGGGGACGACATCATCGATGCACTTATTGATGAAGCCAGTGACTGATGTGGTGTACTCCTCAATGCTGTCTGAAGAATCCCCGAACATGTTCCAGTCTGTGCTAGCAAAACAGTCCTGTAGCTTGGCATCTGCGTCATCTGACCACTTTTTATTAACCGAATCACTGGTGCTTCCTGCTTCAGTTTTTGCTTATAAGCAGGAATCAGGAGGATAGAGTTATGGTCAGATTTGCCAAATGGAGGGCGAGGGAAAGCTTTGTATGCGTCTCTGTGTGTGGAGTAAAGGTGGTCTAGAGTTTTTTTCCCTCTGGTTGCACATTTGACATGCTGGTAGAAATTAGGTAGAACGGATTTAAGTTTCCCGCATTAAAGTCCCCGGCCACTAGGAGCGCTGCATCTGGATGAGCGTTTTCCTGTTGATTAATGGCCTTGTACAACTCATTCAGTGCAATCTTAATGCCAGCATTGGTTTGTGGTGGTAAATAGACAGCTATGAAAATATAGCTGAAAACTCTCTTGGTAAATAGTGTGGTCTACAGCTTATCATAAGATACTCTACCTCAGGCGAGCAAAACCTCGAGACTTCCCTTAGTATTTGATTTTGTACACCAGCTGTTGTTTACAAATATACAGAGACCGCCACCCTTTGTCTTACCGGAGCCAGCCGTTCTGTCCTGCCGATGTAGCGTGTAGCCTGCTAGCTGAATGGTATCATTGTTGTCGTTCAGCCACGACTCCGTGAAACATAAGATATTACAGTTTTTAATGTCCCGTTGGTAGGATAACCGTAATCTTAAATCGTCAATTTTATTCTCAAAAGATTGAACGTTGGCTAATAGTATTGATGGGAGAGGCAGTTTCGCTCGCTCGCCGTCGGATCCTCACAAGGCACCCCGACCTACGTCCACGATATCTCCGTCTCTTCCTCAGGCGAATGACGGGGATCTGGGCCTTGCCGGGTGTCTGTAGAATATCCTTCGCGTCCGACTCGTTGAAGAAAAAGTCTTCGTCCAATGCGAGGTGAGTAATCGCTGTCCTGTGTCATTGCCAACAAAGGGTATATAACAAAGTATTGAGAAACTTTTGTTATTGACCAAATACTTATTTTCCACCATAATTTGCAAATAAATTCATAAAAAATCCTACAATGTGATTTTCTGGATTTTTTTTCTCATTTTGTCTGTCATAGTTGACGTGTACCTATGATGAAAATTACAGGCCCCTCTCATCTTTTTAAGTGGGAGAACTTGCACAATTGGTGGCTGACTAAATACTTTTTTTCCCCACTGTATGGGTACACTTGTAATAGCTGCCAGTCCACCCATTATGCCATCGTTGACTTGAATGTGGACGCCCGTTCTATTCATTCTATTTCTATGACGCATGCGGTCAGGAGCTGAGGAGAGTCGAAAAAATGTTTGTTTATCAAGGAGAGTGGAATATATATATACAGTACCAGTCAAAAGTTTGGACAGACCTACTCATTCAAGGGTTTTTCTTTATTTTTACTATTTTCTACATTGTAGAATAATAGTGAAGACATCAAAACTATGAAATAACACATATGGATTCATGTAGTAAACAAAAAAAAAGTGTTAAACAAATCAAAATATAATTCTATATTTGAGATTCTTCAAATAGCCACCCTTTGCCTTGATGACAGCTTTGAACACTCTTGGCATTCTCTCAACCAGCTTCACCTGGAATGCTTTTCCAACAGACTTGAAGGAGTTCCCACATATGCTGAGCACCTTGTTGGCTGCTTTTCCTTCACTCTGCGTTCCGACTCATCCCAAACCATCTCAATTGGGTTGAGGTTAGGGGATTGTGGAGGCCAGGTCATCTGATGCAGCACTCCATCACTCTCCTTCTTGGTAAAATAGCCCTTACACATCCTGGAGGTGTGTTGGGTCATTGTCCTGTTGAAAAACAAATGATAGTCCCACTAAGCCCAAACCAGATGGGATGGTGTATCGCTGTAGAATGCTGTGGTAGCCATGCTGGTTAAGTGTGCCTTGAATTCTCAATAAATCACAGACAGTGAAACCAGCAAAGCACCCCTGCATCATAACACCTCCTCCTCCATGCTTTACGGTGGGAAATACACATGCGGAGATCATCCGTTCACCCACACCGCATCTCAAAAACACACGGCGGTTGGAACCAAAAATCTCCAATTTGGACTCCAGACCAAAGGACAAATTTCCACTGGTCTAATGTCCATTGCTCGTGTTTCTTGGCCCAAGCAGGTCTCTTCTTCTTATTGATGTCCTTTAGTAGTGGTTGCTTTGCAGCAATTCGACCATGAAGGCCTGATTCACACAGTCCCCTCTGAATAGTTGATGTTGAGATGTGTCTGTTACTTGAACCCTGTGAATAATTTATTTGGGCTGCAATTTCTGAGGCTGGTAACTCTAATGGACGTATCCTCTGCAGCAGAGGTAACTCTGGGTCTTCCATTCCTGTGGTGGTCCTCATGAGAGCCAGTTTCATCAAAGCGCTTGATTGTTTTTGTGACTGCACTTGAATAAACTTTCAAAGTTCTTGAAATGTTCAGCATCGACTGACCTTCATGTCTTAAAGTAATGATGGACTGTCGTTTCTCTTTGCTTATTTGAGCTGTTCTTGCCATAATATGGACTTGGTCTTTTACCAAATAGGGCTATCTTCTGTATACCCCCCCTACATTGTCACAACACAACTGATTGGCTCAAACGCATTAAGAAGGAAAGAAATTCCACAAATTAACTTTTAAGAAGGCACACCTGTTAATTGAAATGCATTCCAGGTGACTACCTCATGAAGCTGGTTGAGAGAATGCCAAGAGTGTGCAAAGCTGTCATTAAGGCAAAGTGTGGCTATTTGAAGAATCTCAAATATAGAATATATTTTGATTTGTTTAACACTTTTTTGGTTACTACATGATTCCATATTACAGTGACCACGGTCATTTGTCTGGCCAATAAACATCACAGCCCTACCCACGAGTCCTCTCACAACACCCAGTAAAAGGTTCTACGTGTCGGGTAGCTGTCATAACAGTTGGTAAGTAGTATTTAGTACCAGTCATAACAGTTGGTAAGTAGTATTTAGTACCTGTCATAACAGTTGGTAAGTAGTATCTAGTACCTGTCATAACAGTTGGTAAGTAGTATCTAGTACCTGTCATAACAGTTGGTAAGTAGTATTTAGTACCAGTCATAACAGTTGGTAAGTAGTATTTAGTACCAGTCATAACAGTTGGTAAGTAGTATCTAGAACCTGTCATAACAGTTGGTAAGTAGTGTCTAGTACCTGTCATAGCAGTTGGTAAGTAGTATCTAGAACCTGTCATAACAGTTGATAAGTAGTGTCTAGTACCAGTCATAGCAGTTGATAAGTAGTATCTAGTACCTGTCATAACAGTTGGTAAGTAGTATCTAGTACCAGTCATAACAGTTGGTAAGTAGTATTTAGTACCAGTCATAACAGTTGGTAAGTAGTATCTAGAACCTGTCATAACAGTTGGTAAGTAGTGTCTAGTACCTGTCATAACAGTTGGTAAGTAGTATCTAGTACCTGTCATAACAGTTGGTAAGTAGTATCTAGTACCTGTCATAACAGTTGATAAGTAGTATCTAGTACCTGTCATAACAGTTGGTAAGTAGTATCTAGTACCTGTCATAACAGTTGATAAGTAGTATCTAGTACCTGTCATAACAGTTGGTAAGTAGTATCTAGTACCTGTCATAACAGTTGGTAAGTAGTATCTAGTACCTGTCATAACAGTTGATAAGTAGTATCTAGTACCTGTCATAACAGTTGGTAAGTAGTATCTAGTACCTGTCATAACAGTTGGTAAGTAGTATCTAGTACCTGTCATAACAGTTGATAAGTAGTATCTAGTACCTGTCATAACAGTTGGTAAGTAGTATTTAGTACCAGTCATAACAGTTGGTAAGTAGTATCTAGAACCTGTCATAACAGTTGGTAAGTAGTATCTAGTACCTGTCATAACAGTTGGTAAGTAGTATTTAGTACCAGTCATAACAGTTGGTAAGTAGTATCTAGAACCTGTCATAACAGTTGATAAGTAGTGTCTAGTACCAGTCATAGCAGTTGATAAGTAGTATCTAGTACCTGTCATAACAGTTGGTAAGTAGTATTTAGTACCAGTCATAACAGTTGGTAAGTAGTATCTAGAACCTGTCATAACAGTTGGTAAGTAGTGTCTAGTACCTGTCATAGCAGTTGGTAAGTAGTATCTAGAACCTGTCATAACAGTTGATAAGTAGTGTCTAGTACCAGTCATAGCAGTTGATAAGTAGTATCTAGTACCTGTCATAACAGTTGGTAAGTAGTATCTAGTACCAGTCATAACAGTTGGTAAGTAGTATTTAGTACCAGTCATAACAGTTGGTAAGTAGTATCTAGAACCTGTCATAACAGTTGATAAGTAGTGTCTAGTACCAGTCATAGCAGTTGATAAGTAGTATCTAGTACCTGTAATAACAGTTGGTAAGTAGTATTTAGTACCAGTCATAACAGTTGGTAAGTAGTATCTATAACCTGTCATAACAGTTGGTAAGTAGTATCTAGTACCTGTCATAACAGTTGGTAAGTAGTATTTAGTACCAGTCATAACAGTTGGTAAGTAGTATCTAGAACCTGTCATAACAGTTGGTAAGTAGTGTCTAGTACCAGTCATAGCAGTTGATAAGTAGTATCTAGAACCTGTCATAACAGTTGGTAAGTAGTATCTAGTACCTGTCATAACAGTTGGTAAGTAGTATCTAGAACCTGTCATAACAGTTGATAAGTAGTGTCTAGTACCAGTCATAGCAGTTGATAAGTAGTATCTAGTACCTGTCATAACAGTTGGTAAGTAGTATCTAGTACCTGTCATAACAGTTGATAAGTAGTATCTAGTACCTGTCATAACAGTTGGTAAGTAGTATCTAGTACCTGTCATAACAGTTGGTAAGTAGTATCTAGTACCTGTCATAGCAGTTGATAAGTAGTATACTAGATCTCTGACCTAAATTCCATGCTACCGCTACTTATTAGCAAGCACTCCGCCTCTTCAACTGTCATTGTCCATGTTGGGTCAAATGACATTAAACTCCAGCAGTCAGAGAAATTGAGAGACGATTTTAAAACATTGATAAATACGCTGCTGGAATCTGGGAAGCAGTGCGTTGTTTCCAGTCCTTTTCCATCCCCACGGATATGGTTTTTAGTCGTATACGCCAATTACACACCTGGCTTAAGGGATACTGCTGCACGATGGGAATTCCTTTTGTGGATAACTTTGCAGCTTTTACAGACTGACCAGGTCTATTTCTTCGGGACAATTTACATCTTAACAGGTATGGCTCCAGCATCCTCTCCACCAACATGTATCTTACTCTTGCCTCATGTAGAGCCTTTGATACCTGACGTTGTGTCTTTTGCGGGGGTTGACTTTTGGGATTGTACGCTCCCCTATCAGACTATGTTCAATGCTCCTCTCCCAGTTTCATTAAATTAGTCCCTCAATTGCAAATATGGAACAAACTTCAGCTAACAACCTTTCTGCAATTCCTAGATTATTGTCCAATCACCGTATTGCGAATACTACTTACATGCAGAGAGGTATTGTTAGTAGTAATCTTGTCCCCATAAAATGGAGCTCTGTCAATAGCCCGAAAATGGTTTATTGCTCATTCAGTGCAGCTTCAGGTGCTACCCTGGATGCTCCATCTGATATGAATTCCCGTAGCAATGGCATTGGAATAATTCATTTGAATGCTAGAAGCCTGATCCAAAAGTTGGACTTTATTTATCTTCTATTGTTACCTGTATGTCTGATTAACATACCCGCTTAAGAAGCACAGAGTAAGAAACCGAACCAGTTCTTGGTTCTCTCCTGAATTGTCAGGTCTTTTTCTGCAAAAGAATCGGGCCTGGGCCTTGGCGAGGAAAACAGGCACTCCAGCTGATTTGGCTGTTTTTTAGGCAATTGAGAAATAAAATGTACAGCAGCTGTCAAAAAGGCAAAATCAAATGACTTCCTTAATGCTATGACAGACTCTGCAGGAGATCCTGGAAAAATTCTGGAAAACCGTTAATTCACTGAAACGGGGGAATTCTGCTGTTTCTCTTCCTAAGCAAATTATCTCAGACTCCTGTATTCTAAGTGAAAAAAATGATATTTGTGATGCTTTTAATAACATTTACATTTACGTCATTTAGCAGACGCTCTTATCCAGAGCGACTTACATTATATATATTTTTTCATACCCCCTGTGGGAATCGAACCCACAACCCTGGCGTTGCAAACACCATGCTCTATCAACTGAGCTACATCCCTGCCGGCCATTCCCTCCCCTACCCTGGACGACGCTACAATGCGCGCCGCCCCATGGGTCTCCCGGTCACGGCCGGCTACGACAGAGCCTGGATTCGAACCAGGATCTCTAGTGGCACAGCTAGCACTGCGATGCAGTGCCTTAGACCACTGCGCCACTCAGGAGACTAAATAAGCATTTCATCTCTGCTGGTTTTTTATTTGAAAAGAAAAGTGGCCATTGTGGTACTGGCCAGTTAGTTGATTTTTCGTCTTGCTTTTCAACTGTTACTCAGAAAAATGATAACCCTGTTTTTAGTTTCCAGATAATAACTGAAGCAGAGGTTCTAGCTGCCCTGTCCATTGATACTAAGAAATCCTTTGGCGCTGACAATTTAGACCCATACTTACTTAAGTGTGCTGCACCTATCATTGCTGGTTCAGTGACACAAATTTTTTATCTAACATTAAGCACAGGAAATATCCCTAAGGTGTGGAAAGCAGCTTTTGTTCTGCCATTACATAAGGGAGGTGACGGTAGTGATTTGGATAACTATCGACCCATCTCTAGGCTCCCTTGTCTGGCAAAGATCCTAGAATCTATAGTCAACAAACAGTTACAATCTTTTCTTTCTGTTAACAGTATTTTTTGCCCCAATCAATCTGGTTATAGATCTAAACACAGTACCACATCGGCCACTATGCTTGTTGTAAATGATATTGCAAATGCCTTAGATGATAGAAAGCGCTGTGCTGCGTTGTTTGTAGATTTGTCAAAAGCTTTTGACACTGTAGACCATGCTATCGTTTTGAGTAAGCTGTCATCTATAGGACTGGGCACTGATGCCTGTCGATGGTTTTATTACTATTTTAAAGGTAGAACTCAGGCCGTCATGGTCGACGGGGTCAAGTCTGACACCTTACAGTTACTTAAAGGGGTCCCTCAGGGTTCAATAATTGGCCCACTATTGTTCTCACTTTATATAAACAACATTGGTGATGATGTCAGATATTGTAAATTCCATTTATATGCAGATGACACAATAAATCTCAGTTGGCTTTTCATAGCCGATCATTAAGAGTTGAAAACAGCAGGTCTGGGACAGGTAGGGGTTCCATAACCGCAGGCAGAACAGGGTCTCTTTTACAGCTTAAACTTGTTTTAAACGCTAAGAAAACAAATGTCATGTTTTTTTTCTAGGTCTAAACTCTCAATTAGAAACACTTTTGTAATCACAAGCTTGGATGGTACTCAAATCAAACAGGTCTCTGCATATAAATACTTACGGGTATGGTTAGATGATAGGCTTTCTTTTAAGAAAACATGTTACTGAATTGGGAAAAAAGCTCAAATTCAAGATAGGGTTCCTTTACAGAAACAAGGCTTGTCTTTCCTCCGTAAATAGAAAACAAATTGTGCAGGCTACTTTTATGTCTGTTTTAGATTATGGTGATATTATCTATATGCATGCATCGGCAAACACATTAAAACCACTGGATGCTATTTACCATTGTGCACTCAGGTTTATCACGGGTGATAGTTATAAAAAACTCATCACTGTTTCCTATATCAACATGTGGGTTGGGCCTCTCTATCTGTGAGGCGAGAGCAACATGCTCTCTTGTTTATTTATAAAGCACTTTAGACACTCTGGTGTCCCTTGCCCATTTTAAAAATGTTATGGAGGATCAATATGATGTTGTCTGTGATTGTTTCTGTTGAATTGTGTTTTTGTTTTGTATGTTTGAAATGTTCTTGTCTGTATGTCTAAAACTGTACATGTCAACATGTTTACACAGGGCACAGCCGTACAAGAGATCCAGGTCTCAGTCTGTTTTTCCCTGTTAAAGTTAAAATAAAAAAATAAAATAAAATAAATAACAGTTGGTAAGTAGTGTCTAGTACCTGTCATAACAGTTGGTAAGTAGTGTCTAGTACCTGTCATAACAGTTGGTAAGTAGTGTTTAGTACCTGTCATAACAGTTGGTAAGTAGTGTCTAGTACCTGTCATAACAGTTGGTAAGTAGTGTCTAGTACCTGTCATAACAGTTGGTAAGTATAATCTAGAACCTGTCATAACAGTTGGTAAGTAGTGTCTAGTACCTGTCATAACAGTTGGTAAGTACCTGTCATAACAGTTGGTAAGTAGTGTCTAGTACCCGTCATAGCAGTTGAAAAGTAGTGTCTAGTACCTGTCATAACATTTACATTACATTTTAGACATTTAGCAGACGCTCTTATCCAGAGCGACTTACAGTTTTTAGTGAGTGCGTACATTGTTCACCCTACTTTGTGTATTGAACACTATTCCAGAGGGAAAACGATGTTTTGGAGTGTGATAACTCTGAGGAGGACGTTGGGGAAAAGGCTCTTGGTACTGAGTAACTGATCCCCAATCCCTAGGTGAGGCTGCACAGTGCCATATGAATGTCAATAAGCACAATAGGCTGCCTAGGGGATCAACGCTAATATCTGCACAAACTCTTCACAGTTGTGTTCTGTGGGTGTCACTGAGTAGACTGATACGCCATTTCATTGCTCCACATTCCAACCTTGTTTAACATTATCTAGTCTAAATATTGCATGATTTCACCAATTGTAACCTTCTGCGTCACTTTCAAATAGGAACTTTTATTTTTGAAGGCAACCCGCAAATTCCACTATTGTGGCTAATCCTTATTGTGGCTATTTTCACAACACATTATCCGGTCCGGTCAAGCCTCACCAGCCAGATGAAGTTTACTGGCTGCTTACTGGCTGCTTATAGCGTTAGCTTTGGGCAACAGGGTTAAGCAGCTGGCTAGCTAGTTATTTTCATGAACTGAATTCAGTTGAATAACAGTTGGTAAGTAGTATCTAGTACCTGTCATAGCAGTTGGTAAGTAGTATCTAGTACATGTCATAGCAGTTGGTAAGTAGTATCTAGTACCTGTCATAACAGTTGGTAAGTAGTGTCTAGTACCTGTCATAACAGTTGGTAAGTAGTATCTAGAACCTGTCATAACAGTTGGTAAGTAGTGTCTAGTACCTGTCATAACAAAGTTGATAAGTAGTATCTAGTACCTATCATAACAGTTGGTAAGTAGTATCTAGTACCTGTCGCAACAGTTGGTAAGTAGTGTCTAGTACCAGTCATAGCAGTTGGTAAGTAGTGTCTAGTACCTGTCATAACAGTTGGTAAGTAGTGTCTAGTACCTGTCATAACAGTTGGTAAGTAGTGTCTAGTACCTGTCATAACAGTTGATAAGTAGTATCTAGTACCTGTCATAACAGTTGGTAAGAAGTATCTAGTACCTGTCATAACAGTTGGTAAGTAGTGTCTAGTACCAGTCATAGCAGTTGGTATGTAATGTCTAGTACCAGTGATAGCAGTTGGTAAGTAGTATCTAGTACCTGTCATAACAGTTGGTAAGTAGTATCTAGTACCTGTCATAACAGTTGGTAAGTAGTGTCTAATACCAGTCATAACAGTTGGTAAGTAGTATCTAGAATCTGTCATAACAGTTGGTAAGTAGTGTCTAGTACCTGTCATAACAGTTGATAAGTAGTGTCTAGTACCTGTCATAACAGTTGGTAAGTAGTGTCTAGTACCTGTCATAACAGTTGGTAAGTAGTGTCTAGTACCTGTCATAACAGTTGGTAAGTAGTGTCTAGTACCTGTCATAACAGTTGGTAAGTATAATCTAGAACCTGTCATAGCAGTTGGTAAGTAGTGTCTAGTACCTGTAAAACAGTTGATAAGTAGTATCTAGTACCTGTCATAACAGTTGGTAAGTAGTATCTAGTACCTGTCATAACAGTTGGTAAGTAGTGTCTAGTACCAGTGATAGCAGTTGGTATGTA
>NW_025539678.1:0-11902 GCF_020615455.1 Coregonus clupeaformis | reverse complement strand
GCTTTCTTGATGCAGTTGGTGGAACAGCTGGGGCTTTCCAGGAGCATTGGGCTTCATTCAGGCGACCCATCGACGGCAGTAGTCTGTACGTATCACGGTGGAGATTTAACCGGTTAAGATCACGGTTATCGGAATCATTATACTTCGTCTCGTCTTCCCATGTTCCTCGTCCTTAGATACCCCTAGCTAAAACACAATCCCGTTAAATTTGGTGCGGCGAGCAGATATGATTGAGCCTTGATTGTCATGCTGCCTATCTCAAGACTGCCTGCCCCATTCGTGGTTCCCAGTCAGGTGAATTGGGAAGCTAAACCCCCAGATTTATACGTTCCCCGAGACATATCACGATTTGGAAGTTTTCAGTAAGCAGAAAAACTCTGTCACTCCCTCCCCACCCGACCATATGATTGTGCCATCAACCTGGTCCCTGGAGCTGTCTACCCCAAGGGAAAGGTTATACATATCCTAAGCGTACGTTGGAACCTGCATCAAGGTTCCCTAGCTGCTGGTCTCGTTCGCCCTCGTCATCACCCCCTGAGAACAGGATTCTTCTTTGTAGGTAAGAAGGATGGCTCTCTTCGACCGTGTATTGATTGCCCGGGGTTGAATGACATCAGTTCAAGAACAAGTATCCCCTGCCCTTGATGAAGTTCTGCCCAGCGACTCCTTACGGAGCTCTGGTGTTCACCAAGCTGAACTCGCCAATGCGTATCACCTGGTCGGATCCAGGGCCCTCACGAGTTTCAATCGATGGTTCGCCCAGTATCAGGTGATGCCGTTTGGATGACCAATGCTCAGCGGTATTCCGGAAATATAGTGAGCAGCGTCCTGAGAGATATGATCGGTCTCTTTTGTGTTTGTTTACCTGGATGGCATTGTTGATCTTCTCGAAGAACCTTCCATTACGTCCAACATGTCCGGCAGGTTCTGCAGCGGTCATTGGAGAATCGCCTGTTCGTGAAGGCAGAAGTACGAGTTTCACGCCCACCACATCTCTAAATTTTGTCATCTCCCGGGAGGATTGAATGACCAGGAGAAAGGTTACAGCCCAGTTCTGAATGGGTCCAGCCGGTGCGAGATTGCAGCTCCAGAGATTTTTGTTTGCAATTTCCCCACTCCCAGATTCATCGGGATTACAGCCGTGTGGCCGCTCCGTTAACTGCCTTGACTTCCAGTATGGCTTATAGTGGAATCCGGCGGATCAAGCGTTTCTGGATTTGAAGAGCGTTCCTGCTTGCTTGCGATTACTCTCTCAACCGACACGGCCCGTCCAGTTCGTCGTTGAAGTGGACGCGTCTGATGTGGGAGTTGGCTTCATCCTGTCGCAGGTGCTCCACGCGTGACTCCATCCTCACGTACTACTCTGTCGCCCCTTTCGCCTGCGGGAGAGGAATTGCGATGTGGGTAACCGGGAGCTTCTCGCGGTAACTTGCCCCCTTGTGGAGGAGTGCCCACTGGTTGGAGGCGGAGCAACCTTTGTTGTCTGACTACCACAAATCTTCTTTCGTGCAATCGCTACGTCTCAACTCCCCCATCCCAGGCCAGGTGGTTTGTTTTCGGACGATTCAAGTTTGCCCCTGGCCAGTTCGACCTGGATCTAAGAACGGCAAGCGGGCCTTGTCCCCGGATGTTCTCCCAAGGCGGAGTGGGTCCAAGGCCAGACAATCCTCCCCGGAACTGCGTCGTAGGGCATTTGCCATGGAGGATTGAGGAGGAGGTGCTGTGGCGTTGCCGGACTCAGCGGTCCCGTAGCAGTCCAGGTCGGTTGTTTGTGCCTGGAGTCGGTTGTCTGCTGTCCTCAAATGGTCCCACGCCCAGCTGATGGCTTGTCACCCTGGCGTAAGCTCTGTGCCCATTTCTTCGCAGGCGTTTTTGGTGGCCTGCCATGGCAGAGGATACTCGAGGTTTTATTTGCTGCTGTAGTGTGCCGCAGAATAAATACCAATGGCCCAACTCTGATTTCTTCACCCCCTTCCTATTCACAGCCGACCATGGTCGCATCTGGCCCTGGACTTCGTCACTGGGTTGCCGCTTCTGAGGAACACAGTCGTTCTGACGATCGTGACAGATTCAGCAAGTTACCCTTTGTGCCTATTGCCAAGCACCACCTGCCTCGGGGCGTCCAGATCCTGGTTAGGGAGGTTTTCAGGGTCCACGGGTTGCCCAGTGATATCGTTTCCACCCGTGGCCCTCAGTTTTACCTCTGCTGTCTGGAAGTCCTTCTGTTTGGCCATTGAGCTACAGTCAGTCTCACATCTGGTTGCCCCCCAATCCAATGGTCAGGCGGAAACCCGCAAAGATAATCACGCTACGCTGTCTGGTCTCTTTTAGCCCCACCTCCTGGGTCTCTCAGTTGCCTTGGGTTGATATGCCCACAATACTCTCCCTACACATCTGCCACTGGGATGTCTCCTTCCAGTGCCTGTGTGGCTGCCAACCTCCCTTGTTCCCTTCTCAGGAGAAAGCTCTCAGTGCCTTCTGTTCAGGCCCTGTGCATTCATTGCCACGGACCTGGCATCGGGCCAGAAACTCCTTGATTGACGAGGAACCTCCACTCCCGTGAATCGTCGCGGATCCTTTCCACCTACACCTGATGGGGGTCTGGTTAGCCCCAAGGATCTTCTTTACGACTGAGTCTGGAGTTTGCGAGAAGTTCATTGGTCCGTTTTTGTGGTGGAGAAAGGTGATCAATCCAGTGGCAGTTCGAGCTCAAACTACGAGACGCTCCAGGAAGTCCATCCCACTTTCATGTCTCCTACTCAAACCTGCTCTTCCTCAGTCCTCTGTTGCCTCCTCCCGCCTCTTCCTCCTACCTCCTCGGATGATCGGAGGTGGTCCTGCCCTACACGGTGCGTCGCATCATGGATTCCAGGCAGGCGGGGCGGGGTTTCCCAGTATCTCGTGGACTGGGAGGGGTATAACCTGAAGAGAGGAGTTGGATTCGCGGCGACAGGTCCTGAATGCTACCTCATCAGAAACGTTTCCGCCTCCATCCTGGCGCTCCGGGAGAGTCCATCCGGTGGCGTTCGTCGGAGGGGTACTGTAACGTTCCCACAATCTGAGTAAGGTCCTGTCTGTTGACTAGTTTTTCCTCTTCGTGATCTCCAGTTTCCCGAGGGTTGGGAGCCACTCGGGGAGCTCTCTTGTTTTCCCCATACCTGCATCCCATCAACAAATCTGCACACCTGGTCCTGATGTTCACCCTTCTTAGGCTCTGTGACAAACATCTCCAGTTCCTCGATCGTTAGCCATAGACGTATTTTGTCAGCGTATCAGCCTTGGCAGGTTTTACGCGTTAGTTTTTGTTGTTTTGCACCTTGTTGAATTGCTGTGTACTCACCTCCGTTGTTCTGTCTGCCCAGTCTCTCACGGGCTTCCCACCCAACCTCTGCCTGATGTCGGCGGCTGCCGAAGCCATGTCTGACCCTACCTCTCAACAGCCCATCCACGCACCGCTCTGTCCTAGTTTATTCCAGCCTCACTGGGAGTCAATTAATAAACACTCACCTTTTCCTCTAAGTACCTTGTCCTGGTCTGCTTCTGGGTTCTGGCGTAGTATGCCGTGACAGCAATGGTGGAATCAAACGCAGGACTCAGAGCGATATTCCAAATGCTTGTATTAATGCCCAAACCATAGGCAAAAAGGACAACACTGCGAAGGCGATATGCTCGCTGTGGTAGTAACAGCGCTGAAACAGTTACGACAAAATGTAACGGCGCACAAACGAGTGCGAAAATACTCCAGCGCCCAGTGGAGAAGCTCAACCGAGCAATACACACAACTGACGGAAAATATTACACATGCTAGACAAACACGCAATAACACTAATCACGCCAAGCAGAGCCAGGTGTAAGAAACAAACAGACAAAAGCAAGCAGACATGAAACATACCACATGGTGGCAGCTAGAATTCCGAGCGGCAACCTTAAAAAACCTGCCGAACAAGGGAACCAGCCTCAGCCAAACCATTTCCCCTTGGCGGCTCCAGGCGTCCCGAGCTCCGGCCTCGGGAGCGGCCAGGAGGGCCGGAGCAGGCGCGTCGGATGCCCCGGTTGGGGAATTCCGTCAGGAGCGTGTGTCCAAAATTCTCTCCCGCTCCCTCCGGACCCGTACCCCTCCCACTCCACTAGATACTGGGCCCCCATCCGGCGTCACCGAATCCAAGATGGATCTCACGGAGTGCCGGTCCCCTTGATTCCAGTGGGGCGGAGGAGTCTCTTATCTCATTTTCTTGGAGTAAGGCCCGCTACCACTTGACCTGAGAAGGGTTACATGGAGCAGGGATTATTGCCTTATACTCCACAGGTAGCTGTCATCTATAACATGCCTCGTTTCAACCTTCTCAGGACTTTAAATGGCCCTAGGCATGACCCAGTTTCCACAAATAAGGCGGAGAGGCAGTTCTGGTAACCAACTCGATGCCCAGAGTGCGTACACCGGTTCCCTCACTGTGGTGGAGATCAGCGCTGCGCCTTCCACGACGTCGGAGGGGCTGCAGGTGGCGTGCAAGCGTTGATAAGTCTCCTCCGGCGCGCGCCTCATCCACCGCAGGAGCCTCGATCTGGCTCTGCCCAGGGTGCCAGGGCCGGCTGGTAACCTAACACACATTGAAGCTGGAGTTAGGTTAGTGGAGGGGGCATTAGGGAATTCTGGGCCATCTCGGCCCAGGAGCTTACCACTCCTCCATGCGGTCCTGGCAGTATGTTCTGAAAACCTACCCACATCCTGGTTTCTGGGTTCACACACACTCTCGGGTGTAACCCGAGGTGAGGCCTCCCTGTGTCTCCAGACTCTGGAAGTGAATTGGGGACCCCGATCAGCCACAATGTCCTCAGGTACCCCGTAGTGCGAACACATGGGTAGAAGCAATTGCCTCGGCAGTTTGTAGAGGCAGTAGGAAGACCCGGCATGGGGAGCAAGCGACAGGCCTTAGAGAACCGGTCCTGGCAGCCAGGATAGGTCGTATTCCCATGGGAAAGGTCTGTTATAAAGTCCACACAGAGAGGTGGACCTTAGTGCGTTGTGGAACGGGCAGGGGCGGCCCACCCCTAGGTAGATGTCCAGGCGCCTTACACTGAGGCGCACACCGAACAGGAGGAAACATAAACCTCATTCCCTTGCCAACGTAGGTTACCAGTACCCAGCACTAAGGCAGTCACTGTCCGGCGATACCGGATGTCAGAGAGGAGGGTGGCGTGTTAGGCCAATAATCCAATCATCCCAACCTCGGCGAGCCTTTTACCCTCCGGGCACTGTGGTGGGTGTTGATGCATGTCTGACCAAACCTCCCCTACCGGTGCCACCAGACACGACTCAGGCAGTATGGGAGTGGGCTCCTGCGAGACCTCTCCTCCGTGTCATACCGCCGAGACAGCGCATCTGCCTTGCCATTCTGTGACCCAGGGATGTACGTGATCTTAAAAATAAACCTGGTCAAACATACTCCATCTTGCCCGAGGTTCCAGCCTCCTCGCCGCCCGGATATACTCCAGGTTACGGTGGTCCGTCAAAATGAGGAAAGGGTGTTTAGCCCCTCAAGCCCAGTGCCTCCACACCTTTAGAGCCTGTACCACGGCTAACGGCTCCCTGTCCCCTACGTGTGGGTTCACTCACTTGAACTTGGGCTTCTTAGAGGCCTATGCACACTTGATGCGCGCCAGTTGTGAAAGCACGGCTCCCTGAAAACCGGCCTCCGGCCGCGTCCACCTCTACCTGGAGCAACAGAGGGATCCGGATGCGCCAGCACGGGCCGAGTAAACAGGTCCTTCAGCCTCCCAAACGCCCTGTATCCCCTGGCTTAACCACTGCAGACCTACACCCTTCAACAGAGGCGTGATGAGGCTGCCACCTGCTCAAACCCCAGATAGCCTCCTGTAAGTAATTTGCAAGCCCCAAAAACTGCTGCACCTCCTTAACAGTGGTTAATTGTTTGCCAGTGCGGCTTACTACGGTCTACCTCCATCTTCACCCTAGCGCGAACAACTGATGGCAAAAAAAACCGCCTCCTGGAAAAACAGACACTTCTCTGCCTTCACATACAGGTAGGTACTCCACCAGCCTCCATACACTCTCCGCACCAGGGCCACATGCTCATTACGGGTAGAGTGAGTACACGAGAATGTCATCAATATACACCACCACCCCCTGCCCCTGCATGCTCCCTGAAGATCTCATCCACGAATGATTGGAAAATCTACGGCGTTCATCAACCCGTATGGCATACCAAACTGCATGTGGCCGAGTGTACTAAAGGCTGTTTTCCATTCATCACTCCTATCTTTCAGTTATTCTTGCTCCTGGGATCTGTTCATTACCATCAGCTCAGTCATGAGTCGCAATCAGCGGAAGTGGATAACTATACTTCCGTAATCTGATTAACCAAGCGTGATGCCCGAGCCAAACCCACCATCCTTTCTTCACAAAACGAAACTCAAAAGGGACGCAGAGGGAAGTGGAGGCCGTGTTATCATGTCTCAGAGATTCGTCTATGTAAATCTCCATAGCTTTCTTCTCCTCCTGGACAGAGGATACACATGGCTCAGTCGCGCAGTCTGCCTGGAGGTCTGCTCCTTTGTAATTGCCTGTGGGGTGGCAGCCGCGTGCGCCCTCGCCTTACTAAACGCAATAGCCAAATCCCCATACTCAGGTGAACGTGCAATCACGGGCACCTGGTTTGGACCCTCTACCATAAACGCCCAAACATCTACCCACACACTGAGCAGTCCTCCCCATCAGAGCCCTCTCCTACCACCCGAAATAGCTGGGTTATGGGTACTCAACCAGAGGCATACCCAGCACCACCGGATACGCAGGAGAGTCAATCAGGAACCCAGCTGAATCATCTCCTGATAGTCCCCCTGCACACACATTAAGTGGCGCCTATTGAATTAAGCCCGTACCCGACGACTATCTAGGGCGTGAGCAGGAAAAGGAACATCAACAGGAATGAGGGAAATCCTAACCTAAACAACTTTTTTATCATAAAATTCCCGCTAATGCGCCTTATGTGGGCAGGTGCTACCTGTGGAAAACGTACAGGCATACAAAAATGGGCACGAAGGCTCTGGGTGAGTGGGCGCCTACTCACCTGGAGGAATCCCCAATCTTGGAGACCTATCGTCATCTCCCCTAGCAGGCCATGCAGCACCTAGCCGCGGTGTGTCCTCCCGACCACAGTTGGTGCAGTGGATGCCTGGCCTGCCGCTCCTCTCTCTCTGGCGCCCAACCTCCCCAACTCCTGAGACCACGCTCGGAGCGCTGGAGGTGTTTGCGACGAGCGGACCCTCCGCCCAGGGCGTCCGCGGGTAGCAACTTATTATCGGCCCTGATACCTCTAACGACCAGCTGAGTTGAAAGAAGAGAGCTAGTGTCCTACAAGCCAGCTCCCGGCGGAGCCGTCCCTCTCGTAAACCTACATCTGTATAGATCGATGAGGGCCACGATCATTTCCCACCCTGCATCTACCGCTGAAATGCAGATCCGAGCGAATTCTTGGGCACTTCTCCCCTGCCGGGCCCCAGGCAGCTCCCCGCCCGCACCCCTCCGAGGATGGTCAAACACCGCCCTGGGCGGCGGACCCGTTGTAAATGTTCGTTGTGGCGTCGATCTTCCTCCACTCCGCGTTGCCTCAGCGCTTTTCCAGCCAGGCAGGAGATCAGAAGTGGACACGCTCTCATGTGCCACAGACGGTGCCAGATGCACTGTGTCAGTATTGCTCCACCTGGAGTAGGAATCCCTGACACCCAGCCGCGGTTCATCGTAGGCCCCACCGGGAGAGATAGTCGGACTCCTCGAGGTTCCGGCGCTGGAATGGGCGGGCTGGCGATAGTGCTGGCGCAGGAAGGGAGGCGGTGGAAGTGCCCCAGCCTCGGAGGAGTGCAAATCACCTCCTGCAGTGATGTCCCCATCTGCAGGATCTGATCTTGTTGGTCCCGAACCTGGGCCTCCAGTCTCGTCTGAAACTAGCCTCGGCTCCTGCTGATTCCATAGGTGGTGTGTAATTCTGTCAGGAAGTACTGTAGGTGCAATGGTGGAATCGCAGGACTCAGGCGATATTCCAAATACTTGTATTAATGCCCATAGGCAAAAAGGACAACACTGCCGAGAGAAGGCATATCCGCACAACGTGGGAAAAGTGACAGCGCACAAACAGATTAAACAGTTATAACCGCGCTTTACAAACAGGTTCGAAAATACTCAGAGTGGATAGCTCAACCGAGCAATACACACAACTGACGAAAATAATTACACACAACACTAGACAAACACAACGCGAAACTTATAGGACTTAATCACGCCAAAGAAACAGAAACAGGTGTAGAAACAAACGAACAAAAGCAAGAACATGAAACATACATCGGTGGCAGCTAGAATTCCCAGAGGCAATGACCAAACCTGCCGAACAAGGGAGAGCGCAGCCATAAACTGAAAACCGTGACAAGAGGGAGAGGGATTAATTCTACAAAAAACTCTGAGAAAGTTCTTTGTGTTTGGCCAGGAGGAGACAGGCTCTTTTCTACTAGCATTAATAATTAGATTGTTCTCTACAATATTCTAACCTTAATGGTCCTCTGTAGCTCAATTGGTAGCGCATGGTTGATCCATACCCATCCTATTAATACCCTTTTTTGAGCTGTAAGTCGCTTTGGATAAAACGTTGCTAAATTATGTGTGTATTATTATTAATATGCTTTCATTATGATGTTGATTTAAATAAGAGCGTTAGTTTGCTGGCCGTTACTAGTTTGAGCTGCATTCACCCCTCTGGTTTATCTCTTCCATATTTTAGCGTTGGGTGGGAGAAATTTGTTTCCATTTTGTTTCAAGCCGCCTCGACCCAATCAAAATCAAAACCCTCGTCATTTCCATCTCCCAGGATCTGTAGCCTCTAACCCCGGTCAATCTACGTTTTCTATGGCGGTTTAATTACATGGGGAAAACTCAAATACACCATGAAAAAACTACCTTGCCATGCAACTGAATCCACTTCTAGCATTGTTCAATTTGCTGCCGTTTTACAATGCTGGTTTTGTTTAAAAAATTAGTTTATCCGACAGACACCTTGACAACTAACTTACTTGCTTTTAGGTGTATTAACCAAGTCAAGTTACTGGACTAAAAGGAGGAGAGCAGTGAGGGGGGATCAGAGGGGACATGCAGGGGATTGGGTAGTTCAGAGGAACATGGGAGATTGGGGGTTGAGGGACGCTGCAGGGTTGGGGAGTTCAGAGGACATGTGGAAGTTGGGGAGTTCAGAGGACGCTGCAGGGGATTGGGTAGTTCAGAGGGCACGGGAGATTAGGGAGTTCCTAGATTTTGGAGCATTAAATTGAAGATGATTCTCTGGTAACAGCTCTGGTGACATTCCTGCAGTCAGCATGCCAATTGCATGCTCCTTCAAAACTTAAGACATCTGTGGCATTGTGTTATGTGACAAAACTGCACATTTTAAAGTGG
Organism: Coregonus clupeaformis; assembly: GCF_020615455.1. Classification (NCBI taxonomy): domain Eukaryota; kingdom Metazoa; phylum Chordata; class Actinopteri; order Salmoniformes; family Salmonidae; genus Coregonus; species Coregonus clupeaformis. The sequence goes on along the minus strand of NW_025539678.1, from coordinate 2,445 downwards.
CCTTTTATTGTTTAGGGCATGAAAAATAGTAATGTTCTACTTTGTCCCTGTAGCTCAGTTGGTAGAGCATGGCGCTTGCAACCCCAGGTTGTCAGGTTCGTTTCCCACCCAGAAGCAGTATGAAAAAGTGTCACCCTAACTGTAAATCCTCTGTTCATCCTAAATATAAAATATCGATATAAAATCCCAACCAAATCAAACCTCTCATCAACCAAATCTCAAATCAATCTATGATATTTGTTGCCAGTGTGACATTGTCAGAGATTTGTCTATTTCTCATCAACCCTGACGGGACTCATCTATGTAGGCATCCAAAACCAGAATATTGGCTTAATACGTTATTTAAAAAACAAACGTGACGCCAATTATCAATGAGTAACAAGTATTTATTTTTTAGGTTAGGTAATTAAACTTTCGTTAGAGCCTAACATACAAACTGTAGCACAGACTAGATCAATTGATGTTGAGAAATAGTGCATTGTGGGTAGTTTAGAAGATATTGGAAATAAGTTAATAAATATATAATAACCCCAAAACATAACAATGTTTGTACTTATAGGTAACCAGTTATACTACAACTAAGTTTTTACAATCTTTAACCCACTGTGTTGTTACATTGGTGATACAAACTCTATGCTTCCCTTTCTTTTTGTCTGAAATAAATCACCATTTTACTCAACCATTTTACCCACTCCAGTCAGCAGATGGCGATGTAGACTTTAAGGCTATGCTGCTAATGTACGTATAATCTGATGTGACGCTTCGCCAACAGCAGCAACGATTAGTCAACGCTTACCTCCGGTAGCTTGCTAACATACCCTTCAACCATATTAACGCTTTCGTGTATATTAGCCGCTGTGTTTTTGGCTTGCTTCTGTCGTCTAGTTGGTTATCATTTAATTTCATATTGCGGTGTTGTTGTTATTGTGGTCAGCTAGCTGGCTGGTTAAATTAGCACTAGCCTGAGCTAGCTAACATCCCCGACCATGAGCTCACTAAGCTGCTCTCCTCCTGCTAAAGAAGAGGGGAGTCTGCTGACAGAGAAAGAAGCTCTAGTGAAAGAGGAGGAGGAAAGAGGGGGGATGTTACAATACAAAAATTAAGTAGAGGTTGAGGCTATTACCTAAGAAGAAGAAGAGAGAAAGACGTTACGGTGAAAGAGGAAACGCGTTCAGAGTGAAAGGAGGATGTTACAGTGAAAGAAGAGGAAGACGCGTTCAGAGTGAAAGAGGAAGAGGATGTTACAGTGAAAGAACGGAAAACCCGTTTTTGGGTGAAAGAGGAGGAGGGAATACTGTCACATCGAAAAAGGAGGAGGAAGAAGAGGAGGAAACTGGATATCTGGTTCCGGTTTCCCAAAGGCATCTTAAGGCATCCAATGGGTTCCTAATGATGAACTTAGCAGTAAGATGGTTTTGAAACCAACCACAAATTAACACACTAGTAAGTATAATACTTAAAAACCAGAGGCACAAACTCTGCAGTTGTTGAACTGATGTGTGGTGTTAAAGGGGAATCTGCAGTTGCTACATCCATATTTGACTTTTAAATTATTTTATATATAGCCATTGATTCTTGAAAAATATAACACATACCTCATGAGCTTAGTTCAACTGTCTTACATCAATCCCCTCTTTTATTAATGTTTAGAAACATGTATATAAACCAACACTGTATCTCCTCAAAATTTAAAACTATAATGTTGATGTCATGAATGGGTCAGTACTTAGATCCATAGGTATGTCTATGAATTTGGTTAGTTACATTTCTCCAGCCCCATCATCATCTTATTACCAAAACAGTGGTGAACCTACAGCTTTGTTATTTTGAACTGCAGATTGGTTGATTGAATGATATGCTTTTATAAAGAGATAACCTAGGATTTAAACACCAACAAAATGGCTGCCCAGAACTTGGTTTGGTAAACAGCTGAGGGATGGGGGCTGAAAATTAACCACTCTATCACTATTGTAACCCCTTAACCCACCTGACCTCATCAAATTCCCCCATTGTCTTGGTATAACAGTTATAAGGTGTTGTGACGACAGTCTCTGGACCCAGGAGTTGGAGTCCAGCTCAGTCTACTGGAATTCACTACACTATGAATACAAACTGCCTCCATAAAGGTCAAAATCACGTTTAACCAATTAATATTTGTTCAATTTTACAAACAAATCAGCATTTATATGATCTTATGTTTTGGTTTCTGATGGGGTAAGACAGTTGAAACATTTTGAGGCATTTTAAAGTGATATTCTTCGGGAATCAATGACTATCAGTTTATGGGTCTTTCTATATCTGCCAGTGAGCTTTCCTGTTAGGGTTCAGTTCCAGTGAAAATGCTTGCTGTATACAGTGACATTCTAGATGATTCTGTGCTTCCCCGCTTTGGCAACAGTTTGGAAAGGCCCTTTCCTGTTTCAGCATGACAATGCCCTGTCGTAA
>NW_025539677.1:0-11904 GCF_020615455.1 Coregonus clupeaformis | reverse complement strand
TGTCATGAGCCCTCTCACTCCACCGGGTTACCACCTTAATTGGTTTCCACGTATCTTCCACTCTGCTCACTCCCTCTCTCTACTCAGCTAACCAGCTCATGTCCCTGCTCTGCTCGGCTCTAATTACTCTGCCAGCTGCGCTGCATTACCCGCCTAACCTCTCCCAGTATTTAAGGCCCTGTCTTTCAGCTCTCCGGTGTCAGATCGTCTGCAAAAGCTCACACCCGGAACCTGTTTGCTTTCGCTTCCTGGCTCACCCCTGGTTTTGATGACCCGGACCTGCCTGTTTATTGGATACTCTTCTGCCTTAGGAGATCCAGACCTGCTTCTGCCATTACGACTCCTGACTACTCTTCAATCCCGGTAACTCTGACCAGCCTTCTGCCTTGCTACTACGTATTTTGATCCTTTGAACTGTACTGCCTGGTTTCATTCCATCACTGTTGTGTCTGTGTCTCCCACCAGGACTTCTGACCACCCACCACCGGTAGGACGTTCGCTGCCACTGGGGGCACAGACCCAGCGCATTGGACGGATCCCTGTTACCCTGGAGCCTGTCATTCACTCTACTTCCCTTTTTCCCTTAAGTTTAATAAACTTTCTGGTGAACGCAATGTGGTCCTCTGGTCGTCTGTCTGAATCGTGGACAGTACGATCTGACCATCCTGGACTCAGCGCCCACACTTTCCCGACCTAAAACCGATGAGCACATGAGCAGCAGTTCCAGCAGCAGCAACAACAACTCGCCATGCTCATTCAACTCCTCACCAATCCTTACCCAGCCAGTCTGCCCACCAGCCCAGCCCGCGTTACCTGCCCCGGTCATTGCAGCCGCTGCTCCGGAACCCAAGATTGGAAACCCCGGCGGTTCAACGGCGATTCAACAGGTCCGGCCATTCCTGACTAGCTGCCGATCAGGTTTCTCCTTGCAGCCAAGGACCTTCGCCACGGGAGGGGCTAAAGTTGGGTATGCCATCACTCACCTGACGGGCGAGCTCCGACTCTGGGGAACATGGCAGAGTCCGAACGCCAAACCCCCATGTGCAAAACCTTCGACCTGTTTGCTGAGGAGATGCTAAGGTGTTTGACCTGGATTCACCCACCGAGAGACGTCTCGTGAACTGTTCAGTCGACAAGGCAGACGTACAGTCGCAGACCATTCCATCGACTTCCGAACCCTGCAGCGAAGTTCTTGAAACACACCGCCGTTGGTGGACCGCGTTCTTCCATAGTTTGGCTGACTCTATCAAGGCCGAGTTGGTCTCCCGAAAGAATGCAATTGCCTTCCACTCTTGAGCTGAAGCCACCATCGCCACTGACGATCAGGATCAACAGAAGGATACAGACCGTCGTCGTGAGAGGGGGCGCGGTCCACCTACTACCGGCATTCGAGAGATCCGACTGGGCTCCTGTCATCTACTGCCACTCACCCAGGTCAGCTTGATCAGTCTGAGCCTATGGAGATTGGGAGCCTCCCTCACTCCTGCAGGCGCCAGCGCCGCTACCTCAAACCTCTGCCTCTATTGTGGAGGTGATGGACATCGTGTGGTAACCTGCCTTAAAGGGCCGAAGCTCACCGCGTAGGGGAGTCCGGTCGAGTTCAATGACCATCCAGTCCTCCGACCGCAAACCCCTGCTGCAAGTTCACCTCCACTCTCTGACTCCAACTCACACCCTGGCTGCTCTGGTGGATTCTGGCGAAGCCAACATATTGGACGTCGCTGTACGCCAACGGGACTGGAGAACCTCCGTTTGACACCTCCCTATTCCTGCCCGGGCACTGAACGGACACTTCCGGATCGGTCACTCATGTCACGGCCCCCGGTCTCGATGGGTCTGTCCGGAAACCATCAAGAAACTATCCAGTTTCACCTGCTCCCCTCTCCAGGCCAACCCCTCATCCTGGGTTACCCGATGGCTCCTGGCCGGCACAACCCTCAGCTCGACTGGGTGACCGGGGTGATCAGGGAGTGGGGAGAGGACTGCCACCCGAACCTGCCTGCTTGCTGCCGTATACCCCTCGGCCAGTACCTACTAACTCGCTCCGGACCTCTCCAATGTCCCAGAATGCTACCATGGTCTCAGAGAGGTGTTCCAACAAAAGCAAGAGCCACATCTCTGCCCCCTCACCGACCGGCCATGACTGTGCCATCGACCTCCTCCCTGGAACAGCTCCTCCAAGGGGTCGCCTATTATTCGTCGCCTGCTCCTCAAAGAAAGTCCATGGAGGACTACATCAATGGCTCTCTGTCCGCAGGATTAATCCGTTCATCTTCATTCCTGCTGGGTGCTGGGCTTCTTCTTTGTGGGGGAAGAAGGACGATCTCGCCGCCCCCCTTCATCGACTACAGGGGACTCAACTGACATCACAAGTGAAAAACCGTTACCCTCTGCCTCTGCTCACCTCTGCTTTTGATTTGCTCCAGGAGCCACTGTTTTTACAAGTTGGATCTCAGACGCTTACCACCGTAGTGCGGATCCGGGAGGGAGATGAATGGAAAACCACATTCAATACACCAACAGGCCACTCACGAAAGTATCTGGTTTATGCCTTTTTGGCCTCACCAATGCTCCTGCTGTGTTCAGAAGCTCTAGTGAATGATGTACTCTGGGACATGTTAGAACAAGTTTGTCTTCCCATTTACACTGGATGACATCTTAATTTACTCCAGAAACCTGTCTGAACACACCCGCCATGTCCAGCAAGTCCTTCATCGTCTTCTGGAGAATTCCCTCCACGCCAAGGCAGAGAAATGGAGTTTCACGTCAAGACAGTGGCCTTCCTGGGGTACATAGTGGCAGAAGGAGTATCCAAATGGATCCTGCCAAAGTATCAGCAGTCACTTGGCCAGTTCCGGAGAACAGAAAGAAGCTGCAACAGTTTCTGGGGTTTGCTAACTCCTATAGGAAGTTTATCCGGAACTACAGTACCACAAGTGCTGCCCCTCTCACTGCTCTAACCAGCAACCAAGCAACCCTTCACCTGGACCCCAGCAGCCGACAAAGCCTTCCAGTACCCTCAAGGTGAGGTTCACCTCCGCTCCCATCCTCCAGATGCCTGATGTGACCGGCAATTCATTGTGGAGGTGGACGCCTCGGATGGGGAGTTGGTGCTGTTGATTTCTCAGTGGCCGGAGGATAGGAAGCTCCCATCCCTGTGCTCCTTTTCTCCACGTCGGTTGTCCCCTCTGAGTGTAATGCACGACATAGGGAACCGTGAGCTGCTGGGCTGTGAAGCTTGCCTTGGAGGAGTGGCATCACTGGCTGGAGGGGTCCACCATTCCATTTCGTTTGGACCGGATCATAGAACTTTTCGCACGGCCAAATCGGTTGAACTCCAGGCAGTCCCGCCTGGGCCTGTTCTCACCAGGTTTAATTTCACTCTGTCATACCCGGCCTGAATCACGCAACACCAAGCCAGACGCCCTCTCCGTCAATTCCAGAAGGATGACACCCCCCTCCAAGGACCCTAGTGATTCTGCCAAGTTCCTGCATCGTTGCAGCTCTGACCTGGGCTGTTGAGGAACAGGTGCTGGGAGGCTTCTCCGTAACCCAGCCAGGTCCCAGCACTTGCCCAGCTGACCGCCTTTTTTGTCCCCGGAAGACCTGAGGTCCCAGGTCATCCAGTGGGGACATGACTCCCTCCTCAGCTTGTCACCCTGGCTCCACCCGCATTACAACCTGCTCGCCCAGAGGTTCTGGTGGCCCTCTCTGAGGAAGGATGTGCTGGGAATGGGTCCAAGCCTGCCCCATCTGCAACCAACACAAGTGGTCCTGCCAGCCCCAGCCGGATTGCTGCAGCCCTGCCTGTGCCCAGACGTCCCTGGTCTCATCGCCCTTGACTTTGTCCCGGGGCTGCCCCTTAAGTGGCATGACCGTCCATTCTCACCATCGATTTGACCGTTTCAGCAAGATGGCACACTTCATTCCCCTCCCCAAGCTCCCAACCGCCAAGGAGACCGCCCAGGTGGTCCTGGAACCGTCTTCGATCCACGGACTGCCAAGGGATACGTTGTTTCTGACCGTGGTCTACAATTCTCCTCCGCTTTTTGGAAGGAGTTCTGACACCTGCTGGGAGCCACAGTCAGTCGACTTCCGGATTCCATCCCCCAATCCAATGGGCAGTCAGAGCGGGCTAATCAGGGAGCTCGAGAAGGCACTGTGCATGACTTCACGCAACCCCCACTCCTGGTCGCAGCAATTGATGCATGGGTGAACGACAATTTGTTCTGAACTGCTCCTTGCCATCGGTATGTCCCCTTTCCAATGTGTTTATGGATACCAGCCTCTCTATTTGCCAGCCAGGAGGAGGAGGTATTTGCCCATCTGCGACTTTGCTTTTGCCCGTCGATGTCGCCGCACCTGGTCACAAGCCCGAGCCACACTCCTCAGGTCCGTTGCCAGCTACACTACCGGGGCCAACCGTCGGAGAATTCCTGCTCCACCTACCATGTTGGTCAAAGGGTGTGGTTTGTCATCGAAGAACCTGCCACTCAGGGTGGAGTCGCAGAGCTGGCACCCCGGTTCATTGGCCCATTCCCCACTATCATAAGAGTGATGAGCCCAACTGCTGTCCGGCTCCAACTGCCTAATTCCCTGAGGGTGCACCCCACTTTCCATGTGTCCAAGATTAAGCCCATCCATGAGAGTCCCCGCTGGTCCCTGCTGCGCCTGGTCCTCTCCTCCACGGCTCGATCGATGGTGGTCTGGTTTACACCGTCCGCCGCCTGCTTCGGTCCAGACGGAGGGGTAGGGGTCTCAGTACCTCATTGACTGCGGAGGCTATGGACCTGAGGAAAGGACCTGGGTGCCAGCGAGTCGGATTGTGGATAGGACTCTCATCACCGCTTTCACCAACGCATCCTGATCAACCTGCAACCGTAGGGGCCGCCCCAGAGGGGGTCCCTAACCGTCCGGCCCGCTCGGCTTCCTGTCCTGTGCCTGATCTGTCTCGGACCTGTCCCATCTCCCGACTCCACGGCCCTCCGGCTTCCTCCGAGGATGAGCGTTCACTCGGCCGTTCGGGAGGAGTTCTAGCCCTCCTCGGCTCCTCCTCCCCGCCCGTGGTATTGCTCTTGGGACTTCCTGGGGCCGTCCCGGGGGTTCTGTCATGAGCCCTCTCACTCACCGAGTTACCACCTTAATTTGGTTTCCACTATCTTCCACTCTGCTCACCTCCCTCTCTCTACCAGCCTAACTAGCTCCACCTGTCCCTGCTCTGCTCGGCTCTCTAATTACTCTGCCAGCTGCGCTGATTCACCCACTACACCTCTCCAGTATTTAAGGCCCTGTCTTTCAGCTCTCCGGTGTCAGATCGTCTGCAAAGCTCACACCCGGAACCTGTTTGCTTTCCTTCTGGCTCACCCTGGTTTTGTGACCGGACCTGCCTGTTTATTGGATACTCTTCTGCCTTAGGAGATCCAGACCTGCTTCTGCCATCACGACTCCTGACTACTCTTCAATCCCGTAACTCTGACCAGCCTTCTGCCTTGCACTACGTATTTTGGATTCCCTTTGAACTGTACTGCTGCCTGGTTTCATTCCGCCCTGTTGTGTCTGTGTCTCCAGGACTTCTGGACCACCACCACCCGGCTTCATAGGACGCATCGCTGCCACTGGGGGGGGCACAGACCTAGCGCATTGACGGATCCCTGTTGCCTTGGAGCCTTCATTCACTCCCTACTTCCCCTTTTCCCTTAAGTTTAACTAAACTTTCTGGTGTGACGCAATTGTGGTCCTCTGGTCGTCTGTCTGAATCGTGACAAATCACTCACTGGTTACAGGGGTTACGAGGATGTCCATGCTTGTATTTTGATCCTTGTTATGGGTATGCTCCTGTCCCAACAACCCTGGTACCCCTGTAATTCAAACCATGACAGGTAGACACTCTGTACCTTCCTTTCCACATCTGGAGGGTCCATGTTGGGGACCTGTCGGATGGAGAACTTCCCTGTGACCTGTTTGGGGATGACAGTTTTGTGTCCTGGATCTGAGAAGGCCCCTGGATCCCATGGATGGACAGGGATGGGTAACCAATCGCACCAGCCATGCGAGGACATCCTCCTGCATATTAATGAACACGGTTTGTTTGTATCATGTTATAAAGCTCAGATAGTGTGTATCCAAAAAAGAGTAATCACCCTCTGTCAAACATCGACTTCTACAGTATCCACTGACCAAACACGTCTTCCTCCTCACGCCCAGATTAGTTTAGTATAGCCAACTCCAATGGTTGTTATGTTTGGCATGACAATGACCAAAATTGGTAAGACAGCACAAACAGACTGGGGCCAGGCTAGTCCTCTCAACCAACCCAAACCTGAGTCACAGTTGCACCTGTCATTCCTTTAGGGTTGCACCAGTACCCAGTACCTTAGTGTCCTGTAGGAAGTGTTTGACCCCAGCCACCCTCTTCAGCATCTCCTCCAGGTCAAAAGCTGATATTGTCTAGAGCTTCCTCTCATCCTCAGTGAGGGGCAAGACATCACTCAGTGACCCCAGGGAATTCGGATCTTACCTGTGTGGTCCAACAGACTTCCTGTTTGGGAGGGAATAAGAAATAATGAAGACATTTTTGACGAAACATGTTTTAACTAGAACTGAGTTTGGGTAAGTACCTTAGCTCATATACAACACTTTATCTTAATTTCTTGCTTAGTGCAGGGACTTTGAGCCTCAACTATAATGGAATGAAATGTTAATTTTTACTATCAGACAAGAGAGTAGAGCCTATATTTTCTTGAGGATTGGAAGAGCTGTCGGTCAAACGCTCGTATCTCACACCAGTAAGGCTATCAGATCTGACATGGGCTCCTGGATAGAACCCCCGTACACTCCAGAATGGAGGTCCAGTTTTAGGGCCACCAAACCCACCAAACACATAACAGAGAAAGATACTGAACAAATGGTACCCTGGTAGAGTGTGTCATATTTAAAATTTGACCAATCAAATGAGTACAGTGGGGAAAAAAAAAGTATTTAGTCAGCCACCAATTGTGCAAGTTCTCCACTTAAAAAGATGAGAGAGCCTGTAATTTCATCATAGGTACACGTCAACTATGACAGACAAATGAGAGAAATAATCCAGAAAATCACATTGTAGGATTTTTATGAATTTATTTGCAAATTATGGATTAAAATAAGTATTTGGTCAATAACAATAGTTTCTCAATACTTTGTTATATACCCTTTGTTGGCAATGACACAGGTCAAACATTTTCTGTAAGTCTTCACAGAGGTTTTCACCACTGTTGCTGGTATTTTTTGGGCCCATTCCTCCATGCAGATCTCCTCTAGAGCAGTGATGTTTTGGGGCTGTCCTGGGCAATTTTCCTGGACTTTCAACTCCCCTCCAAAGATTTCTAGGGGTTGAGATCTGGAGACTGGCCAGCCACCCAGAACCTTTGAAATGCTTCTTACGAAGCCACTCCTTCGAGATTGCCCGGCGGTGTGTTTGGGATCATTGTGATGCTGAAAGACCCAGCCACGTTTCATCTTTGGAATGCCTTGCTGATGGAAGGAGGTTTTTCACCAAAATCTCATATACAGGCCCCATTCATTCTTCTCCTACGGATCAGTCGTCCTGGTCCCTTTGCAGAAAAACAGCCCCAAAGCATGATGTTTCCACCCCCATGCTTCAGCCAGAGTATGGTGTTCTTTTGGATGCAACTCAGCATTCTTTGTCCTCCAAACACGACAAGTTGAGTTTTTACCAAAAAGTTCTATTTTGGTTTCATCACGACCATTGACATTCTCCCAATCCTCTTCTGGATCATCCAAATGCACTCTAGCAAACTTCGGGACGGGCCTGGAGCATGTACTGGCTTAAGAGGGGGAGACGTCTGGCACTGCAGGATTTGAGTCCCGTGGCGAGGCGTAGTGTGTTACTGATGGTAGGCTTTGTTACTTGGTCCCAGCTCTCTGCAGGTCATTCCTAACTAGGTCCCCCGTGTGGTTCTGGGATTTTTTGCTCACCGTTCTTGTGATCATTTTCGACCGATTGGTGAGATCTTCAGTGGAGCCCCAGATCGAGGAGATTATCAGTGGTCTTTATGTCTTCCATTTCCCAATAATTGCTCCCACAGTTGATTTCTTCAAACCAAGCTGCACCTATTGCAGATTCAGTCTTCCCCAGCCTGTGCAGGTGTACAATTTTGTTTCTGGTGTACCTTTGACAGCTCTTTGGTCTTGGCCATAGTGGAGTTTGGAGTGGCGACTGTTTGAGGTTTGTGGACAGGTGTCTTTTATACTGATAACAAGTTCAAACAGGTGCCATTAATACAGGTAACGAGTGGAGGACAGAGTTGAGCCTCTTAAAGAAGAAGTTACAGGTCTGTGAGAGCCAGAAATCTTGCTTGTTTTGTAGGTGACCAAATACTTATTTTCCTACCATAATTTGCAAATAAATTCATAAAAAATCCTACAATGTGATTTTCTGGAATTTCTTTTCTCAATATGTCTGTCATAGTTGACGTGTACCTATGATGAAAATGACAGGCCTCTCTCATCTTTTTAAGTGGGAGAACTTGCACAATTGGTGCCTGACTAAATACTTTTTTCCCCCACTGTATATCATCACCTCCACAAAGAAATAGCTGCTCCCTCTGGTTCCGTAGGTCAGGGCTGGGGTTCTGGTCGCCCACACGTTGTCAGAGATCACTATGAAGTCCACATCTGCAAAGAAGCTGTCGTTTCTCTTCCTGGTCAACTCCAACAGACCGTATGAGCCCACCTCCTCCAGACCCTCAATGATGAGTTTTATATTTACTGGTATCTCCTGAAATCAATAGATCCAGGCAATCCTACCAGTAAGTCACTCTTCTCTTATTCATATACTGTTTGACTCCACTACAATCCACTACAATCCCATAAATTGTTTTATACTCAGACTCACAGATTACTCCAAACACTCAGGTTATGATACATAGATTACAGAAACCCTTTAATAACCATTGCTATGTAATATAATAATAATAATAATAATATAATAATATGCCATTTAGCAGATGCTTTTATCCAAAGCGACTTACAGTCATGCGTGCATACATTTTTTTTTGTGTATGGGTGGTCCCGGGGATCGAACCCACTACCTTGGCGTTACAAGCGCCGTGCTCTACCAGCTGAGCTACAGAGCACCACTATGTAAAGCAATGCTGAATGGGTTAGAGAATGTCTGAAAACTAACTAGAGACTGCTAGCGAAACATAAAGATTCAGATTTCAGCTGTGTTGTTTCAGGGCAAATCCTAACCTTCTTTGTGGCCAGGTAGGACTCCACAGCATGAAGCCAGGCCAGGACCGGCCCTTTGTTGTCCGTGGCCCCCCTCGCCCATACAGGTTACCTAGGGAACCAAAACCTTGAGCCACCATCATCCTCATATTATCACACTTGTAATACCAGGGGTACATGAGCTAGTTGAAGCTGGCCTATGAATGGCAGGCAGGCAACCTGGTTGTGATTATATCATCTAAGGTTTATTAAAAGATCCCATATGGGAGCAGCAAAACAGTGAGTGGACTTTCCTATTTTTTCTAAGTAATCAAACTTTGATTTGTTAAAAATATCAAATTTTGGCCCAGCAAAACAGTGAGTGGACATTACGTTTTCTCAAAATAGACTTTATTTTTGTCCAGCTTCTGTTTTTGTTTTGGACCTACATCAAACCCCTCCATTCATGGCATGTAACATGCAGCAATACCTTTGATCTCTGTTAGATTGAATCAGACGTGGTCCACAAATCCGCCATCTTGGCTGGCTGGACATCCACATGGCCATAGATACAGAGAGTAGATTTCTTCGGGTCCCTCTCAAACTCAGCCAGTATCACTGGTGGAAGCGGCCCAGTCTCCCCACTGGGCAGCTTGTGTGATAGACCGGAAAGGTACATGCTTTTTAAAAGGTATTTTAAGACAGAATATTACTCCATTATCTGGAGAATAATACGTATGACTGGTGGTGAGTGTTTTCACACAAACTGAGTGTGTATTGTAGCCTACCTGATGAGTGCCTACATCTGCTAACTCCACTATGCCTCCCATCTCTTGGATCCTCACTGCTGTCATGTTCAGGATTCTTTCAACTTCTCCCCATTTAGTGTGATCTCCTGAGTCACTCTGGACAGCAACCCACTCCGTCAGCCTCTGAGTCAGGCAGCAACCAGGAGAGGGTCAGAATATGGCATAGATTGTATAATAATAACTGGACACAGCCATAGACTGTCTAGGTCAGGAATATTTGCAGAGAACACTGCAACAGCACCACTGACATTTACATTTAAGTAATTTAGCAGACGCTCTTATCCAGAGCGACTTACAGTTAGTGAGTGCATACATTATTTTTTTATACTGGCCCCATGGGAATCAACCCAACAACCCTGAGTTGCAAACCATGCTCTACCAACTGAGCTACATCCCTGCCGGCCATTCCCTCCCCTACCCTGAGGACGCTGAAGCCCAATTGCGCGCCGCCCCATGGGTCTCCCAGCCCTAGCGACAGAGCCTGGATTCAAACCAGGATCTCTTGGTGGCACAGCTAATAGGTGACACTGCGTTGCAGTACCTTGTGACCACTGCGTCACGGGAAACCTGAATGTGACCCACATTCAGAATCATTTTGATGACTTAATCAGATACCACAGTATTTATCTTTGAAGTGTTAAACCACATTCCCATGTTCAACCCCCTCTCTCTCACTCTCTCTCTCTCACTCTCTCTCTCTCACTCCCCCCATTCTCTATCTCTCTCATTACTTTGCTTTGGTTTCTCTCTATTCACCTCGCTACAGCACATAAACATGTATATTTGTGTCATTGTACAGTTCAGTAACAGAGAGTAGGTATGTCATAAGAGTGCCCGTCCCTCACCTGAACAAACTGATTTTGGTGGTCATCTATGTATTGAAACAGTGGTTTCAACATGCCTGCAGCTCCAGGGGAAGAGGAAGAAGAGGAAGCCGATGTGTGGAGTAAGAGCAACGCAACAACAATGAGCTTCGTTTGGTGAGTGTAGATTTCGATGTTCCTCCTGAGAGTGTGGGGGCACAGAAATAGAATTCCCAAACAACATAGAGCAGTGACTTGAATAGGATTGTCTGTTCTAGTAATTCAATTTCTATGGTTGTAGGTAGTCTCTGGTATCTGATTGACTTGAATGGACTCTGCCAGGGCTCGAGGATCAAAGATCAGAGTGCAGTGTGACTCAACACACGACTTAGCACTGTCTCAACTGGGATTACTATTTAACTATCTAACAGAACTAATACAGAGACTGGGAAGGATGATAACATAAGCTGTTGGTGATGCCATAATAATGCATGCATACACACTCACGACCCCACTCAGGTCATCACACAATCATACTGATGTTCAATATCACACAAATTTTTCTGTTATGTTGAATGTAATTTCACCGTTCTTCTTCTTCTTTATCACAGCTTCTATGAACATGCAGCTTCTGTTTTTCCCTGACCAAGTCTTTAGTAGTGCACTTAATTAAGCAAGTCCATGAAAAACATGTACACATATTTTGCTAAAATAGTAAAGACTCACCGTAATGCTGAAGAAAATAGTGTTTCCATGTGACAAACAAAAAGAGAGAACTGCAATTTTTGCTGCTCTTTGTTTTTATGGCTGATTTTATATTTAGGGGTGGTATTGTGAAGCACTTCATTGTGTCTTGGAGTGGTGGATATTGGTTAACACTTGAAAATGTTATTTCTAAAGAATCCCAGATGAAAAAGATTTAGAAAACATAAAGATTTAGAAAACATATAGTATGTCAAACCAGTTTTATTTGCTGTTTCAAGTAGATATTTGTGTGTGAATGATAGAGAGAAAGGAGGAAAGTGAGGGAGGAAGAAAGATACAGAGAGAGAGCGAGAGCAGAGAGAGAGCAGAGTGTTGAGGCT
>NW_025539676.1:0-11910 GCF_020615455.1 Coregonus clupeaformis | reverse complement strand
CATGTTCCATAAAAGATCATGTTGCTGCTCCTGTAGGGGATGTGGTTGCTGTTCCTCCGTAAGCCCATCGTGTCTGACAGGCTAACTCCAGCCCTTGCCCCGTTATACCCTCTCCCCACTGACGAGTGATGCCAGGAGTGATTCCCTCACACGCTCCAAATAGAGCGGAGAGCGAGGGCACAAATCGGGCAAGACAAGCTGGAGAGTGCGTAAAATGAACTGAGCGCTAGGCTTGAGTCAGTGGGTAAGATGAACTGGAGATGCTAAAATGGAACTAGAGGCAGAAACAGCGGGGTTAGTCTCTGCTCATACTATGCCTGCTAGTGAGCCACCTCACCGCGTGTCGTCTGCTACATTTATATTATTACATCACTTTACCTGTGTTTAGGGAGTCAGAGGGTTATTCCTATTTAGTTTTTGAACGGATGGCTAGCATTGAAATGGCCCAAAGAGGTATGGGTGCCTATTACTTCAGTTAACTACAGTAAAGCCCAAGAAGGTTCTGGCAACCTACCTACTTGAAAAGTTTAATTATACGTGGTCAAACTACTGTTCTTCTCTTGAGCTTGTTCCTAGCATATCACAATTTAGGTCTCATAAAAGTCTCCTACTCAGACTTATGTGAGTTTGCTCGAACAAAGGAAATCTGTTTACAAATCCATACTAGTAAGGTAACTGATTTTAACTCTCTACGGGAGTTAATCTTGTTAGAAGAGTTTAAAATTGTTTACCGAACGCATTTAGTTTATCTAACACAAATATCCTCACTGTCGCAGCGTCTGTATTGGCAGAGGTTTGTGTTACGCATAGAGCGTGTTTTTCGGCGCTCGTACGAGAGCGGGGCTGCGGAGTTCTAACTTTTTAGTCCTAGTCGACCAGCGGTACATCCAGCGCCCCAAAGATGTGCGTCACTGTTTCTATTATGCATAAGGTGGACATTTGGTTAGTGATTGCTTTTTGCTTAAACGTCAAACCGGGATGCCTCACCAGGCCCCAACGGTGTTGGGCTGATTCTTTTAAGCCGAATCCCCTCATAGTGATGTGGTTTAAATCCTGTCCCCAGATCACATTATAACCGTTCATTTTTGAGGGTTTGTTTCTATATCAATACGTCTCCGACCATTAAATCCTCAGAATCTGGTGCGGCAGTCGTTCATACTAGCTGATGTGTTGCCCTTGTCTAATAATCATATTTGTTCCGTGTGTTTCATGGTTTCTCCCAGTGCCATTGCACTTTGTCAGCGTACACTCTGAGTTAGTCAGTGATTGTTCAGGTTTTCCTATTTCATAAGGTGTGAGCATTTATAATGGCACGATATTGCCGGAGGTTATATTGGAGGTATTGATAAAAGTACCAGTCTCTCTCTCCGAGGAGCTGGCACAGGGTTATCAGATGTGTTCCCGCTTGTGCTGTCACACGTGCTCAAACACACATAGTATAGATTTATCGGATTCTATTCAGAGAGTCAGACATAGTTCGAGTGCTACCTCTGTAAGCTGGTGCAGATCTACCACAGAGAAGGGAAGAAGGATGTGAACTTGTTGCTGAAGCAATACAGTTACCAGTTGCTCGTGAGCAGCTGATCGCTAACCAACAGGTTACCTTACCTGCTAAATGTTTTTCTAGTGTTGTCTCAGAGGAGGAGCTAAAAAAAAAAAACATGGCATACTTCATTGATATAATCTCCTCTGCTAATACATCCCATGTTGGCTTTAGGCGGAGATTGGAATGCTGTTTACCAAATAGTGATTCCTACACCTTTCGACAAAATGTTTTATCCTCGCTCATATCACCGGTGTCCGGACATCTGGTCACCGGCGTATGATCGTTTTGCACATTTCTTTTGGCTGGCTTAAAGCAAAGATGTGGCTCAGTTCTGTCGACTTCCACACCTGTCAAAGTGTTGGGCGGGTTATTTCCCCCCTCACCTCTTTGTCCCATACCGTCCATAGGTAACCATTCGAACATGTGATGGTTGATTGTGTTGACCATTACCAAAAACAAAATCTCTAACCAGTTTATGTTGACAATTTGTGTGTGTCCACCAGTGTACCCAGAGGCCATTCCTCTGCGAAGGTTTACTGCAGCCAGGTACCCGAGGTTCTTGTGTTGTTGCCTGCTGCCAATCATTGTCATCTTTCTCTGTCCTTATGTCATTAAAAAAACTACTGAACTACTATTATACCTAATCTCGGGTGTGCCCTTAACATTTAAACATACCACACAGACCCTTACTCAGGAAGGAGTCCAGAGAAACTGTCTGTCTCTGTTGCTGCTACGCTGTAGTGGGGTCATTATATTACGTGGTTTGGTTCAATTCCAGTGTCTTTCCCATTCTCTGCTGTCTCTCCCGTCAAGCCTGATTCATTTACGGACAACAGCAATATATTGTAACTACTTACACAGCTTTCCATGTCTTTTTAATGATGTTCCTACATTACAAATGTGTTAGAACATGACATTAATGTTGGAAACGCTGCACCTATCAAGCAACATCCGTGCTCGTGTCACGACTCGCTAAAAGATAATGAGGGGGTGAGGTCGGTTATTTGCTGGAGAATAACCTGGCTCTCCAGTTCAAGTCCTTGGAGTTCTCCTGCATTCTGGTTCCTAAACCTGATGGACATCCAATTATGTCACTATCTTTTCTCATTCCATTCGTTCCTTACCCATATACTGTATTGATTGTTGGTGCTGCTACTATTCAATTAATCTTCTAAAGGTTACTGGCAATCCTAACCACATCTCCACATCTTCATTTTACCTAATCCTTCCTACAATATGCTGTCGCTGGCATTTGATGCCCACCCACTTTCAACGCCCTGGTTAACACACGTATTGGCTGAGTCCTAATTGTAGTCTTACCTTGATATCTGGTAATTTATTCACTGAGTTATCTTTAACACTCTAGGGTAGTGTGTGAGCGATCTGGGCAACCTTCTCTAACCCTAACTTGTTTTGGAAACCACTTTACGTATCTTGTAAACAGGTTGGCCATGTCCGTGCGCCTTATGCCAGGTCTCCGCTATCATTTCCCCTACCCCAAAGGGCTTCCCGTTTTTAGGGATGGTTGCTTCTATAGTTTCTGTAAAATTTTTCTGTTCTCTTGGATTTGCTCAGTCCGGCGAGAAAATTTGTATGGTCTGAAGATTGTTGTACTGCTTTTCAACACTGCTAAACACTCTTATTATACTCCTGTTCTTGCTCGCCAGATTTTGAGCGACCGTTTAAACTGGAGGTAGATGCAAGTGCCAGAGTTGCTAGTGCTGTTCTACTCGCAAGGGCCAGAGTGGAGTGGACCATCCTGTCTGTTATTTTTCAAATTTAACAAAATGTCAGACAAACTATTCCACCATTGAACAAAAGCTCTAGCTTTGTTGTTAGCTCTGCAGTACTTTGAAGTTTATGTTGGTTCCAGTCATTACCATATTTTACTATCTTTTTTCTCCACCGGATTACACCACCCTTATGCGTTGGGCACTTATCGCACAAAATTATAATTTGAATCCTCCACAAAGGGGTTGGATAATGTGATGCCAGATGCTTTGTCTCGTGTTTGATGATCTAGGTTTTTTTGTTATCCCGGCAGGATGATTATTGAATTTTGGGTGTTGTGATGAATGCGTGTGTCCCAAACCATTTTGGTTTCTCTTTTAAGGGTAGGGAGTGTTACGGATACATATCCTTGTTTTTTGTGTGTTCCTACTCTTTCTCCCCTAATCACAGGTGTCCTGTATGTTCCTGATTAGTGGTCGTTGAGGTGTCTGCTGATTGACCAATCATAACATTCCTGTTAATTGCACCACCTGTTATTGTTTGTTCAATCACACATCCCATTTTATAAAACCAACTTGTGTTTGTTGAAAGAGAGAACTTTTTGGCATATGTCAGTATGACACGTGGTGTCCTGTTGTTGTGTACTCGCTGTTGATATTACCTGTTTAGTAACTTTGTGTGTTTTTTTGGGAAGGGGGGTTTCAGCTAGATGCCCTTGGTCGTACATTACCCGTAGCAAATCTGTCTACTAAGCACCATTAGAGCCTGAGCGACCACCCACTGTATTTTTGTATGGTAGCAGTGCCTAGCGTTCTTTAGGCAGGCTAGATCAGTTTGGAGTTTTACACTATTGTTTCATTTCTTGGGTCCTGCTCACCCTTTTTTCCCAAACCCTTACCGTGTGTTCATAAATAAACTTTGTGTTTGCGATAGTTCATAGTAGTTGTGTCTTATTTGTTCTCACTATTCCATTCACACTTATAATTTACATGAATTTATGTTCCGGGTCTCATTCCATCCACCCTAGATGTTTAGAGCCGGGGTTTACTAATCACACTCTGTCCCTCTCTGAATAGAATTGTCTACAATCTACACTTCACTTTCGTGCTTGAGCCGTGTGACAACACACGCGGGGAACACATCTGGATAACCCTGTGCCAGCTCCTCGGAGAAACTGATCACTTTTATCCATCTCCAATTGTATTCTTTCCTCCGAATATCGTTCCCATTATAAATGTCACACCTTTTACTGGTCAACATGCGGCCGTCGCCCACTCTAACAATCCACTACTAACTCCAAGTGTACTTCACAAGGTACAATGGCACTGGGCCACCCATTTCAATTCTTGTACCTAACACACTGAACCTCAATATGTATTACTGGACAAGGGCAACACATCAGCTAGTATAGCGACTCGCCGCACCAGTATCTCTGAGGATTCTAACTGGGCCTGAGGCGGCTTCGTCATCTGATATAAAACAAACCCCTCAAAAATGAACGGTTTCATAACTGTGATCTGGACAGGACTTTCAAACCACATTCACTATGGCTTCTGTCTTGATTCCGGCCCTACAACCGTTAATCACCCAAGTTGCGTGCGTCTCATCCCGGTTTGCGTTTTAGCAAACAATCATTAACTATATGTCCCTCCTTATGACAACAAACAGTGACGCACATCTTTTGGGCGTGCTGGATTACTGCTGATCGACTAGGATTAAATTAACAACTCCCATGCCCGGCTCTCCCGTGCGGGCCAACACCTCTTATGCTCAACACAAGCTTCGTCTGCCATATCAGGCGCTTCCGAGCGAGTGAGATACTTTCTGTTCGTTCAGATAACTACAATGCGTTCCGTAAAGCAATTTTTAAACTCTTCTAACAAGATTAACTCCGTAGAGGTAAAATCAGTTACCTTACTAGCACTGTGCCATTTGTCAAACAGATTTCCTTTGTCTCTAGCAAACTCCACATAAGGTCTGAGTGGACTTTTTATACCCTAAATCTCTGTCATATGCCTCAGAACACTCATAAACGAAGAACAGTAGCTTTACCACTTCATAATTCACTGTCTTCAAGGTACTGCCAGAACTCTTGGGCTTTACTGTTACACCTTTCACCTCTCGTCGGCCATTTCAATGCTACCCTATACGCTCAAACACACTCAAATAAATCAACCTCTACTCCCTAAACACGGTACCAAGGTGATCTGTCTACTATATCATTAGCAGGCGACACCGCTGGTGAGACTAGCTCACTCGCAGGCATATATGAGCAGAGACTAACCTCGCTGTTTCTGCCTCTAGTTCCATTTTCACGCATCTCCAGTTCCATCTTCACTCTCCAGTTCTTATCAACCTCCGTCTCCAGTTCCATCTTCCCACTCTCCAGCTTGTCTTGCCTGATTTGTGCCCGCTCTTCCGTCCTCTCATTTGCCGTGTCCGACATCCATAGCCTGGCATCACTGTCAGTCAGTGGGGAAGTGGGTCATTCAGCATGTCTGACTTAGCCTCGTCCTCAACACTATGGCTTCACAACCACATCCCTACAGACACAACTCAGTGTCGGTAACTCAAGCACTCCTCGTTTAACAATATTAACACTACTTCCCCTACTTTCTTTCACTATCTATGGTACCAGTTGGTCACCAAACCTTAACCTCCCCAATTATCAAAAACCTCCCGTAGGGTTTTCCAAAAATCCTCCCAACTTTCAAAAGTAGCCATCCTACTAGAACCCGAGCCTCCTCACTGAACACACAAAAAAAACAGGCTAGTTACAGCTGCTAACTCAACACTGAACCAACACTAATATTTCATAGTAGCATGATTGGATCCCAGGCCTTTATGTTACAACCCCGTGGCTCTAAAGCATCTAGGGTGGATACATATAACATAAAATTCATTAAATTAGTTAGTGTCTGATTCGCTCTGATTGCTGAGGATATTTCTGTCTGTAATATGCACTTTTGTGAAAAAACTCAGGGTCTTTAACTTCTCATATTTGGACCATTTCTACAGAATTGCCCTAAAAGTAAATACTTTACCTAAGAGTATAATCATATTTCCCATTGATTGATCGTAGGATACACTGGATAGGTGCAGTAATGTGTTGTTTTTCCCTTCATAGATGCTCTCCCTCCCTTCTCACTCTATCCATCCCCCTCTCTCTCTACCTCTCCATCCCCCTCTCTCACTCTCTTCAGAGAGGAGGATAGGAGTCAAGCACAGGTTGTTGGGCGGCCTGCCGTCACAGAATCGCAAAGATTTTATCTGAGGGGGGGGGAGAGTCAAGCATAGGGTAGGGCAGTGTGAGCAGGACCAGCAGTGTCATTTGACTTAACACAGGATCGATGTCGTCAACCTTCTTTTCAAAATGGTTGTGCGAATCATCCACAGAGGGGGGGGGGAAGTTCAGCAGGGGAGGAGAATGTGGCAAAGAGCTAGGGTTAGAGGCGGATGCTTGGAATTTAGGGTGTAGAAAGTGGCCTTAGCAGCAGAACAATAAGAAAATGTAGAGAGGGGGGTGAAAAAGATGCCAGTCTGCAGGAGTCTAGTTTTCTTCCATTTCCGCTCACTGCCCGAGCTCTGTTCTGTGAGCTCCCAATGAGTCATCAAGCCACGGAGCTGGAGGGAACCAGAGCCGGCCGGGAGGATGGGATGAGTAATCGAGGGGGGGTTGAGGAGGCAGAATCGGATTGGGGAAAGTTGAGCAGAGGGAAGAGATATGGATGAGGAGGAATAGAGAGAAGCAAGGTTGCGAGGCGCATTACCATCTGTTAGGGGCAGAGTGAGTAGTGTTGGAGGAGAGGGAGGAAGGATACAAAGTAGTGATCGGAGGACTTGGAGGGAGTTGCAGTGAATTATAGAAAAACAGCATCTAGTAAAGATGAGGTCCAGCGTATTGCCTGCCTTGTGAGTAGGGGGGACGGTGAGGGGGTGAGGTCAAAGGGAGGGGTGAAAGAAGGGCAGAGAGAAATGTCAATGTAGGCGTAGGGAGGTTAAATCCCCCAGAATTGAGGGTCCATCCTCAGAAGAACTTATCAGGCGTCAAGCTCATTATGCGCTCATTATGAACCCGGAGGCCAAGCCGCACCAATGTAGTCGGTGGAAACACACCGTATAACTGGCGACCACGAGTCGCGTGCAAGCACCCCGGCCCACCACATTTAGGCGCCATAACAAACATTACATTTACATTTCATTTACGTCATTTAGGGACAAATAGGTCATTCACTTTAGCCAGTTTAACCACTTTAAGTTTTTTTAATTTTTTTGTTGTTGTTATTATTTTATTATTATTTTTGGGGGGTGTTGAGTAAAGTGGGGTAGATTACTTTTTCCTATCCCAGTATTCCTTAATTGGTTTCAAATGTCTGGAAGGTGGTGAGTACTCCGCTGTCCTGGGGTCGTGGGGAGCTTGTTCCACCATTGGGGTGCCCGTCACGAACAGTTTTGACTGGGCTGGCGATTCTCCGGGTGGCCAGCAGCCGTATCCTGCCCTCGTTTGTGTAGGGACTATCAGAGCCTGAAGGTGGAGGTGCCGTTCCCTCCGTCCGTGCAAGCACCATGTCTGTAGCAGATCCGACTTCCAGCTGGAAGCCAGTGGAGTGTGCCGAGGAGCGGGGTGACGTGAAACTTGGGAAGGTTGAACACCAGGCCGGGCTCGCATTCTGATGTTGTAGGGGTTTAATGGCACAGGCAGGGCCCAGCCACCGGGTTGCAGTAATCCAGGCAGATACAAGTGCCTGGATTAGACCTGTGCCGCTTCCTGTGTAAGGCAGGTCGTCCTCTCCGGAGAATGTTGTAGACGCATGAGGCCTACAGGATCGGGTCACCGCCTTGATTTAGCGGAGGAGGCACGGGTGTTGTCAGGGTCACGCCCAGGCTCTTCCACTCTGGGAGGGGGCATAGATCTAATATTAAGCTTAAATGGGCTAGTGACTGCTACACATGAATTCAAATGAGGAGATAGACCAGATGGATCAGGGGAAAAATTGAAATGTCCACTTGGGGGAGATGAATTCCTTGCCACCACCCCCTACCATGCTCTCGGGGTATCCGAGAACACATGGTCAGGGGAGAGAGCAGCAGGAGTAGCTGAGTGTTTTCAGTGGTAATCCATGTTTCCGTCAGCGCCAAAGTCGGGGCTGGTAGCATAGGCTGGATTCTCCTGTTGGCAGCAGGGCCATTCACTCCTAACCTGGCTCCGTGTTGCGTGCAACCCAGTTAAGAGGCAGCCCCGTTTTTAGCCCTGTGCGGAGGGGAGAGACGGGGATAGGCAGAGGCATAGTTGACAGGCTGCAGCGGATGGCTACCAATAATCTGATCCCGGCTGGCCAAACCCTCCATTAACCCGGCTCCACTGCTGGCCAATTGTCACGCGCCACCTCCTGGGTCTCCCGGTCGAACCCAGGTCTGTAGTGAAGCCTCTACACTGCAATGCAGTGCCTTGAACCTGCTCCCTCGCACCCTCCCGCTCATTCCATCTCACTCTATCCATCCCTCTCTCCATTCCCCCAATAGAGGAGAGCTGTCGTCCACTGTACAGTCGCGTGTCTACTACCAGACCTGAATCTTTGACCAGCTCCCCAGCTCTCTCGGCCCGACACCCACCCACCACCAGGGACCGGGGGGACCGCGACATCCACCCAGTGGAGATGCACCCTGGCCAGGCAGGGGGAGCCAGGACGCCCCTACCCAGCCGATCAGGCCTGCCGGTCTTATGCAGAGGAAGAGGGGCAAGGTGAGTGATAGAGAGATTGTGTGGAGAGATCACATGAACGTACACACACACACTCACACACACACACACACACATAACACACGGTGTCCACACACGTGCAAATATTCACCAAACTGTTTCTAGAATAAACAAGGGTCATGGAGGCAGTGTTGCAGGATTTAGCTTCTACCATTCTCTGTTTCAGTGTTTATGTTATCATAGCAGGTAGAGTGAGGGAGTCGGGTGTGTGTGAATATGGATGATGTCTGCTGTAAAATTATACAGATATAAATTTTTAAAAACTTGCTGGTAAAGAGATGTTCATATATATATATATATATATATATATATATATATATATATATATATATATATATACTACCATCAAACTTTACACACCTACTCATTCCGTTTTTCTTATTTTTTACTAATCCTTCTACATTGTAGATATATGAGACATCAAAACTATGAAATACACATATGTATCATTAGTAACCAAAAAAGTATTAAACAAATCAAAATATATTTTATATTTGAGATTCTTCGATAGCACCCTTTGCCTTGATGACAGCTTTGCACACTTCTTGCCATTCTCTCAACCAACTTCACCTGGAATCTTTTCCAACAGTCTTGAAGGAGTTTCCCACATTGCCGACACTTTGTTGTCTGCTTTTCCTTCACTCTGCCGTCCACTCATCCCAAAGCCCATCTCTCATTAGGTTGAGGTGGGGGGGATCGTGGAGGCCAATCACACACTTATGCACACTCCATCACTCTCCTTCTTGGTAAAATAGCCCTTACACAGACTGAGGTTGTTGGTCATTTCTTTAAACAAATAGATAGTCCCACTAATCCCAAATCAGATGGGATGCGTATCGCTGCAGAATGCTGTGTAGCCATGCTGATTAGTGTCAATTCTAAATAAATCACCTACAGTGTCACCAGCCAACTTCACACCCACACAAACCCTCCTCCTCCTGCTCTACGGTTACTACACATGCAGAAATAATCCGTTTTCACCCACAATCGTCTCACAATACACCCGTTGAACCAAAAATCTCAGAATTTACTCCACCACCCATTTCCACGGTCTAAAGTCCATTGCTAACAGTCTTTACTTAGCAAAAGCAGGTCTCTTCTTCTTATTGGTGTCCTTTAGTACTTGTTTCTTAGCACGATTCACCATGAAGGCCTGATTCACACAGTCCCCTCTGAACAGTTGATGTTGAAATGTGTCTTACTTATCTTTAAGCATTTATTTGGGCTTAACTCTATAATTATCCTCTGCATAGTCTCTGGGTCTTCCTTGTCCTCATGAGACCAGTTTCATCATACTTTTTCAACTTACTTGAAGAAACATTGAAAGTTCTTGAAATTTCCGTATTGCTTCATGTCTTAAAGTAATGATGACTGTCGTTTCACTTTGTTTATTTGAGCTGTTCTTGACATAATATGACTTGGTCTTTTTACCAAATAGGGCTATCTTCTGTCTAACCCACCCTACCTTGTCACAACACAACTAATTGCTCAACCCATTAAAAGGAAAAAATTCCACAATTAACTTTCAGAAGGCACACCTGTTAATTGAAATGCATTCCAAGTGATAGCTCACCCCTCATAAGCTGGTTGAAATGCGTTGTGAAAGCAGTCATCGGCAAAGGGTGGCTATTTAAAAATCTCAAATATAAAATATATTTTGATTTGATTTAACACTTTTTTGTTACTACAGGATTCAATATGTGTTATTTCATGTTTTGATGTCTTCACTATTATTATACAATATAGAAAATTTTACCAATAGCATATGCATTGAAAAATAATAATATTAATTAATTAATACACATGTGGAAACACTGACTTACTTTAAGGCATGTAAATACTGAGGCTTCATCATCTCCAACATTTTGGAGTTTTCAGACAATATGTTACTAAACTACATGTTGACGCGTTTGGCAACTGAGCGTGCCCTCACCACCACCACCACCACCTGTCTCCTCTCTCACTCCCCTCCAGGTAGATTTGGTGTAGGTGTGAAGGCTTATTTTGTGTTCCTGAGATATCTGGTTTACCTAACTGCTCCAGTGTCTGGTCATAGGAGGACCATACTCACACCACCATCTTACAATTATTTTCATTCCTGTCATGTGGGTTATGCATTATCTGCAAAATGTAATATATTTAGTTGACAGTAGCTCTGTGATGTGGTTGCAACTGCACTAGTTAGGGACATTCGGTTTGACTTCTTCGTTGGTTCGGTAAGTGTGTGTCTGTGTGTGTGTGTGTACGTGTGTATGTGTATTTGTGTACAGCAGTGGAGGCTGCTGAGGGGAGGGCGGTCATGATATTGGCTGAACAAAGCGATGGAATGCATCACCATGTGTTTATTTACCCATTATTCCACCAATTCCGCTCCAGCCTTACCCACCTCCTCCCCAATTAAGTGTCACCAACCTCCTGTGAGTGTACAGTGTATGTGATTTAACCCTCCTTCTCCCTCTCTCCTCTCCCTCCTTCCTTCCCTCCCTCCCTCCCACCTCCAGGGTTTTCTAGAAACGTTCTCCAGTGTTCTATGGGTTCTTTATAATTCTCTGACCTGCAGGTGTCTAACCCGCCCCTCCTCTTCCTCCTCGAACCCTCACCGTCCTCATCCTCAGTCTGGTCATGGTGGTCCACAGTCAACACACACACACCTGTTGTTTCACTATCTTGTAGAAAACATTGTTACCATTCAAAATCCTATTTTCCTAACCCCAAACTCCTACCTAATCCTTAACCTAACCTTAACCATAAACCCGTAACCTAAACCCTACCTAACCTAAAATAGCTTTCTTTACCGCAAATATTCCCGACTTGTCCAATGTTCCTTGTTTTACTATCCTTAGCCAGGACACACACACACCGCCTATTCTAA
>NW_025539675.1:0-11916 GCF_020615455.1 Coregonus clupeaformis | reverse complement strand
TTTTTGTTAGATTAATTTGGATTTTAAGAATAATACTAAAGTTTTCACCCCAAACACGTATAAATGTTATAATTATCATGTAGTGTCAACCCACTAACAGAGAAGTATTATAACATTCAAGGGGAAAGGCGGAAACTGTTTATAAAAAAGTCACCTAAGGTAGGAGGATTCAGAAGTCCAGGAGGTATAAAGTCAAGTCTGTGTCATTGGCAGAGAGCTCTACATCATGAATAAAAATACAGATAAGACTTGTGAGTTGTGGACCTTGAATCATTGATGATTAAACCAGAGCCTTACAACCTCTGTTACGTTAGGTTTAGTTGGTATCCCAATTCACATGACAGATTGGTCCTTGAGCGGAGCTTAATACATCTTTATCGTTCTAAAACACGGAAATCACGTGCACGAGGCGGGTGATAGCATCCGTAAAGTTCTGGCCTTGACGTTAAGGTTATAAGCCAGGCAGTGATTACTCTTTATGAGCGATAAAAAGGCGATTAACAAGTTTGAAAATGCATTTTAATCCAGACTGCGAGGAAAAGGTCGGTAATTTTTTTATTCATGATTTTTGTTAAATTGATTTGAACTTGTATGAGGGGGAAGGGAAAGTGAGGGGGGGGCGTATAGTTACCAAAGTAAAGATTATTACGAAACGGGGGTCCGCAATTGACCCTAGGTAAATAGCTATTACCAAATAATCTATCCAAAACGAGGTGAAATTTCACCAATATAAACTAGTTTTTTTATTGAGACTGTTATTAGTACAGTACTACGATAAAGCAAGGGGAAGGGATATCTTTTTACTTGAAATGTGGGTCAAAAGTCGCGTATAAGAGCTGAGTTTTACTAGAACTCTGTGTCTTTCACTTAGAAACTAAACATTCTACCTCTAGGTTACAAATAGGTTTAGCAAATGATTGTATAATATTTGTGTGCGTGTGAGACTTAAGAATCCATCCAGTATACGTGATAATTATTTATAGGAAGGAGCTAAAAAAAAAATGAGTCGCGTGAGAAAAAGTAGTTATCACCTTTCATGAAACCAGGAGTTTCAAGCAGAAAACCTCCTGGAGTTTGAGGTTAAATAATTTTAAATAGTTAATTACAAAAAGCAAATCATACTTTGGCTCAAAAAACACACTAAAACAATAGCTCCTAAACAATAATTTTAGAATTATTACTAGAGAGATTTTATTTTCCCATGGAGAAATAAAACTACCAAAGAGATAGAAGAAATATGGTTTATGGATCCATTTGTGAGAAAGTGTGAATTTGTTGGGCATCTCGAAAAAAAAAAAAAGTTAGTAGGCAGATGCATATCAAATGAATAAAAAAAAGCAGCGAAAGGAGGGCTAGGTACTTGAAATACTTCGTTAACATAAAATATTTGAATAAAATGATTTGTGTCAATTAAGAATTGGCTAAAAACCACCACAAAGCGATTATTTTTACCGCGATGCATATGTATGGTTTCGCATCAGCGTGGTAATCGTAATGGTGAAAATTGAAGTATTCATTTTTAGTCATTGTGACAAGCTCTGGTCCGGAGCGACTTGAAAAGCCCAATAGAGGTTTACTGTGGAACTATTCTGTCGTGTTGGGCATTTGAATGGCATAAGGTGAAATATGTGTTGTGATGTCACGAGAAGGCTACACAGCTTTCAGCGGGATTGCTCCAAGTAGTGCCCAGGAGACCAGGTTCAATAAAACAAATTTTATTAAAGGTCTTGGAATATTGAATTTATAACACAATTCTGTTCTCTGGTGGCTCTTTAGGGTTAACAGTTCAGGGATGTCTCTTCCACATCCAAAATCTTAACTCTCCCTCGCTCAAATAACTTTTCCCCAGTCTTACTGTATTCCCGGCAGCTAGTGGCCAACCCAGCAAAACCGTCCTTCCAAATGTCCCACACGTATTTCCACAGGTGCATATATCCAACTATTTCCCTAATATCTCTCCAAACCCTTACTGCTTCCCTCCTTAGGAAGTGACGTGCAGCACTCTTGTCCTCCAGCAGAGCCCAGCTTGGAGTGTCTCTTCCTTCAACAAACCTTCAACTCATCAGCTCTGATTGGTTTCAGCTGCGTGGGAAGATTGTGTTTTTGAAGTTTGGAGTTCCAGCCCTACCAGCAGATGGAGCCATAGCTGTCGTTTGCAGCATCAGGGGGAATTAACTCCCTCAGCCCAGCCCTCTCGTACATCACACATCCCCTCCTCGGGACAACGTCCGTCGGGAAGTAAAAGAGGCACTGTGAGAAGGAGCATCACGCCGGGAGAGGCGTCCGCATTCGTGGTGCTTGCCAGCCTGCTCTCTCTTCCAACTCCTCCACCCCTCCCTCTAGGACCAGGACTCATCTTTGTCTCTGCCCAGTTTCTTACTGATGCATCAGCCTTGGTTATGAGTTTGGCTTCTGTTAGGCAGCTTTCAGTTCCTTCTCTCTCTCTGCTATCCCCATTCTTCATCTTGTTCTCCAACACCTTGTACTTCTCCTCTGCCTTCTTTCTGGACCTCCCTTACTGCTGCTGCCCAGGAGTCTCCTCCACCTCTCGATGTCCCTTCTTTTAGCCTCTTCAACTCCCTCTGTTTGCTTATGGAAGGAGCTCTGTTGAAGTTTAGCCTGGGATATCTAACTCTTCTGTCTTCATGTCTAACTGTTGCTTTAACGCAATGCGTCAAGCGGTCCCCTTTAGACCAGACAGTTCTTTGTCCCAGATTCTTTGTAGCTCCGTCTCACTGTCGGTCTAGGCACCTGCCATCCCTATCAGAGCCCGAAGGCGGGGGTGAGTAACTCGGAGAAGTTACACCGAGCCTTCCCAGGATGAGTCACTGTCTCCGTTTCCAGGAGTACTACGGGTTTATCCTCCTCCTAACTCTCTCCAGAGTGGGTAAACGGCTGGGCAGTCTCGTCCAATTAGGACAGGGACGGGAAATCAACCACGCACCGATGTGCTGCATGGATTTCCCATCTTGCTGGTCATTGTAAGTTCAGTAATGATATGATGTCTGGTGTCCCCATGGACACAGGAAACTGGAATTTCCCGGGGTCAACACGTTGGCCCACCAAATCTCGCACACCAGGGTGGCCCGGCTACCAGAATCAGTAAGGCTTCCACATCATGGTGATTCACAGTTACCGGGCAGGTGGGGTTCATCTGGGCCCCATCTGAGTCCCAAGAGCGAGGCAAAGCACGGTGTGTGGGTGCTGAGCTGGAGGACTCACTTGAGTAGGCATAGGTTCCTCGGCTGGTTTCCCACACTGCCAGAATATTCCCATCTCCCCCGGTAACACTGTCGAGTTTCCCCCTCCCTGGTGTACTCTTCTTGGACCCGCCTGGTTTCTGGCTCCCCCTGGGCAGGAATAAGTCCTGACGTGGCTGGGTTCGAGACCTTAGGAGTCCCCCGGATGGGTTCTTCCCCATTTGTGGTGGAACCGCACTCCTGAATTCTTTCCCGGGAAGCATTCAGCATCTCTCCGCTGTGGCCTGGGACTTTTCCACAGCTTCCACGGTCCAATCACGTGTCAAGGCCTGACCGACTAATTTTGCCTCCTGCGCGAATAGCGTAGGTAGCGATCCACCACAGCGGCCTCTCCACCACCGCCGCTACTGTATTCCTCTCGCGGATCCAGCCATTTCCTTGCGGTCGACAAATTCCATGCATCTGCGCCCGAGGGGGTTGGTCTGGTTGGACACCACTGCAAAAAGCGCTGGAGCCATACCAAATTTTGTGAGTCCCTTATCTGCTGAGGGATCTCAGACTTCAGGGCATGTTAGTCAGTAACCTGGTCAGGGCCCAGGTCCCGGACAGCATTCAGCGCTTCCCCCGGTTAGAAAAAACCAACACCAACCCACTGTTACTTAGGCCAAACTTCCCTAGTGGCAGTAGCCTCAAATGCATGCAGGTATGCCTCAATGTCCTCTGATAGCTCCCATCTTAGATATAATCACTTGCCTTTATTAGGCGGGTATTTTGACCACCCTCTGTCTCTCAACTTCAATTCCTCTGCCTTCAGAGTTGCTTTCTTTGCTCCTCCAAGAGCCACGTTTGCTTGCATCTGGGCTTGCTGGCCAGCAACAAGGCTCAATATGTCCTCCCATTTCAGTCGGCGGGGAGCCCTACGGCCAGCAGAAAAACTGGGTGATCAAACCTTCGGTATCCTCCCTCTGGCATGCACTAGTGCGCAGGCGTGCCTGTATTCTCCACCATCTGTGTGATGTCACGAGAGGCTACACAGCTTTCAGCGAGGATTGCTCAAGTAGTGCAAAGGGAATAGGTTCAACCAAAACAAGGATTTTATTAAAAGGTCTTGGGAAACTAACGAAAGTATAACACAATTCTGTTCTCTGGTGGCTCTTTAAGGGTTAACAGTTCAGGAATGTCTCTTCCACATCCAAAATCATAACTCTCCCTCGCTCAAATAACTTTTCCCCCAGTCTTACTGTATTCCACAGGTGCTGCAGCTAATGGCCCCTAAAGCTCCCTAGCCAAATTCCCATATATACAGGTGCATATATCCAGGTGATGTTTCCCAATAATATCTCCAAATCCCTTATTTCCTCATGGAAGTGGGCGTTACGCTTGCTCTTGTCTCCAGCGAGCCCAGCTTGGAGACCGTGTCTCTTCCCTTCAGCAACAAACCTTCAGCTCATCAGCTCCTGATTGGTTTTCAGCTGCTGATGGGAAGATTGGCCATAGAGGGTTGGAGTTCCCGACCATACCAGCAGATGAACCATGCTGTGTCTGGGTTTGCAGCCATCTCAGAGAGGATTAAACGTCCTCCAGGACACAGCCTCTCGTGACATCTGAAAGTGTGTATGAGGAATTCACGTATAAATGATAGCCGGATGCCTACTTAGTATTTGGTTGGTTAAATGCTGAATAAAAAGATTTGAGGCGTGGGTTATGGGGTAATTAGAGAAAGACGCACTTATTCAATGAGGAATGGGTGGAGTGTTTTTTTCGTGTATTAAAAGTTGCATTAGATAGCTTTAGTAATATTCCTAGACCTGTCTATGAAAATATGTTATAAATACCAAATGACATTATTTCCTAAGGAAGATTGGCAAGGAAGTTTCCAGCCTCCCCCATAATGTAGGAAGGAGCAGGAGAGGAGGGGGTGAGAGAGACAGTAAATAAGTTCAGATGGTAGAGATGTCATGTATGCTGATCAACGATATCAGCATTTGTTTTTATTGATTAGGGCCGAATCAGAAGAACAGTTAAAAGATATTGAATAGCGGCGAACTGAAATATGGGTTAGCGGGAAAATACAAATAGTTGAACATTTTAAAACAATAATTTATTTTCGTTACAGGAAGGAAGTGGCATTGGCTGTTGTGCTGGGGGAATAATAGCCAGCCTGTGTGGGTTCTGGATTTGTTATAAATAACTTTATATTTTAAACCAAAGTGATGAATAGAATACAATTATAACATCAGAAAAGGACAATATAATTCGTAATAGTTATTATAATTATTATTGATAGTTATTGCAGTTATTATTATCCTGAGTGGTAGCAGTGGTCTAAGGCACTGCATGTGAACTAACTGTGCCACTAGAGATCCTGGTTTGGATCAGGCTCTGTCGCGGCCGACACAGCGACCGGAGACTCATCGGTGGCGCGTGGTGGCCCAGCGTCGTCCAGGGTAGGGAAAATCCGGCAGGGATGTAGCTCAGTTGATGAGGCATGGTGTTTGCAACGCCAGAAGGATTATGGGTTAATTCCCCCGAGAGGCCAGTAGGGAAAAAAAAAGAATAATAAAAAAGACTAATATGTATTCTGTCTGTGAGTCGCTCTGGATAGGAGAGCGTCTGCTGGAAGTGACTAGAATGTAAATGTATTATCATTGATTCAGTAATGATAGGAGGGTAGAGAGGAAGGGAGCAGGGGAAAAGCTAGAGAGGTAAACACAGAGTTTAAAAACAGGAGTTAAAACATTTGAAAACTACAATAAGCCAGGGAGGCAGGTTAAGAGGTAGAGTTAGATAGAGAGAAAGAGGTAGTAAAAGACTATTGAGGGTGTAGTGCACCCTAGGAGCAGAACGAGGGTTCAGGAGGAATTTAGGTTTAGCGGCAAACACTGACTAAACACAGGGAAAAGAGAAAAGGGCCTACAGAAGCACCCACCACCCAGTTCAGTGTAGGGAGGAAGGGAAGATGAGGCATGACTAGAGCAAAGGGAAGATAGTAAGACAGATAGTGAGAGAGAGAAGAGGTCAGGGTCACCATTGATACAGGGTGTGAAGTGTTTGAATTGAAGCGATTGAATTACTCTGCAGCAAAACAGAAACCATACCTCACTTAACAATATTGGGATAAAATATTAAATTCTTGTGTGGCGACACAGGGAGCATGTCGCACAGCGATCTGTGTAGCGACGCCTCCCGAAAATTATAATTAATGGGGAAAAAATCTGTCGGCACTATCAACATCCAATTTATAGAGCGATTATCGGCCCCGGTGACTTTAAAACATGAAGATTCAGTGGGAGAGTATACATACTTACTTTTTATCAAGCCTGTGTCTCGGTCAATTTGCTAGGAAGAAATCACTATGACTCAGTTAGCATGTGTGCAAAGCCACGCTAGGGGTTATGAGAGCATATGTCGTAGAGATAATATGGTATTGAGGCGAGGAGAAAACCATGCTATTGATTATTGGATCTGCTAAGAGAGGACTCACAGACATGCGAAATAACTAATGGACCCTAAGTAATGAGTTGATGATTGGATCAGCCAAGATGACGGTTAATGACTTACACTGTACATTATGTAATAGCAGATTTGCTTAGTTTATGAGGAAAATTATTAAAACCCCACAGAAAAACCCAATTGGGTTAAAATGGGTTCACAGAGCCAGAGGCTGTACAACGAGAGAAAGGTAGAGCCCCCCATGCCCCTGGTGAAGAAAAAACAGAATGTTATCACGGTAAATGATACAAACATCACTGACTGGCAAAATACACCAAAATGGGGATCATATATAGCCCTCCGAGAGATATAGAAGAAAATTTGAATTGGAGAGCAAAAACCCCGCCGGGTCCCACCTGAGAACTTTGATACGAAGATTTTTTCTTAACTTTCAGAACAGGAGGATGAGTTAGCAGCAATTCCGTTCAAATTGTAATTTCTGAACCCGATGGCATGAACTAGTGAAATTGCTTTCCAGTACTCGTAAATTTCACCAAATCGATCATAAACCGCTTTACCAAAAGCAATACCCTAGCAAACCTAAGCAATAAGGGATAACACCTACATTTGCGCATTTGCCCAAGGAAGGGTTGATAATTCCTGCAGAATGAGGCACAATGCAACTCTCCATATTTCCTATTAAAAGGCGGCACCTAGTGCCACTGAATGACTTGCAGGGGGTTATTAGAAATATAATTCCCCTCCTGTCCAGATCCATACATTGCTGAACCAATTGAGCCAGAAGAATTCCTATTTTTACAGTGATAGATTTAGCTAATGCTTTCTTTAGTATCCCAGTTCATCCGGATAGTCGGGTGGTTTGCTTAAATACATATGCTAGATGCCTCAAGGCTACTCGGAAAGTCCTACAATCTTTGCCCAGGCTATAACTAGGAATTTGGGAAAGTTTGAACCTCAGGAGAGAGCAAATGTTAGTTTATGTAGATGATATTCTATTGGCTAATCCACTCAGGAGGGATGTAAGAGGGTTCCTGATCAATTATTCACCTTCCCTGGCAGAACAGGGACACAAAGTGAGCAAAAAACTTCAACTTTGGCAGAGGGTGATTTACCTGAACCACGCTATAACTCAGGAAGAGGCGAATGTTAAGCTCATCCAGGAAAACTGCTACCACTTGAAGCGCAAAACCATTGAAAAAAAACAATGATGCTTTTGGGGATATAACTGCTGGCAAAGCTTGGGTACTCAGTATATGTACTGCCTCACGGTCATTCTAGTCTTATTGGAAGGCAATGGCAGCCCATATAAAATCCTTGAACTCTGAGAGGGAAAAACATTTATGTTGTTGCTCTCTAGCAGTCTTGGACTGTATATATCAGGGATGTTACCCAAATGGTAGAGAGTAAAGGGGATATGACATTGAGTAAGTGATTTAAAGATGAGTTTTTTGTTTTTTTTGGTGGGCTATTTGGGATACTGGGTTAATCACAACTGGGGTTTTTATTCTTTGTTTACAGGCAGAACACTTAAGTACCTAAATATGACTTGTCATGTCCAACATTCAGTCTTCAGGTCAAACCCGAGAGCCGGGATAGAACGAGGTTAACTAAACATAGTGTTTTTGCAAGATAAGAGATTGTTTGATTGGATTACTAGTGGATTCTAACTGAATGAATTGATGCTTATACGAAAGACAAAAGGAAGTGGGAGGAGCAATAAAGAAGCAAAACAATCTCAGAAATGAACGGCATGGCAATTGGTTGATAAATAACCTAAGGGAATGTTCAGGAAGGTGGAAAAAATTACTTTAAGCAGAACTATGTGTCAAGAGGGGGAAAACTAATTGTATTAAATAATATACGAAAGGACAAAATTAAAAAAACATTTTTAGATACCACAGTTTAAAAAAGAGAATGCAGTCAGAAATTGTTAGATTAATCTGAACATGTGTGAAGATAGTTTATTAACCACACCCGTGCTGTCCAGGGTTTTGTGCCCCACAGGTAACTAATGGAGAAAGACATGACCCACTATCTAACCAGGTTGACAGGTGAGCATCCAGTCACTAGAGAGAAAACTGGGAAGCAGGCCTGTTGGGAAGGGGCCCCTATCAGGTTATGTTGGTAACCACCTTGGCCCATTAGAATAGCAGAGAGAACCTGGTCCTCCCCCCACTGCAAGAAGTAAGACCCCATACAAGCCACCGCCCAGCACACGCAGAGTTGACAGCGGAACTGGGCCACAGGGTCAGGAGTCACCTCTGTCAGCAAAATCCACTGCAGACCACTATCATCATAGCAGGTGTGTTCCTGGGGTGTGAGTATGGGGTGGTACCAGCAGAGGACTCAAGACAGGGGAGGGTTGGCAGTTTTTAGGAATATGGGTGACCCTGAGCTGCATCATAGTCAGGTAGTCGTGGTATGTCCAAGATCCACCACCACCTAGCACCAATTACTGTATGGCCTTACCATTGTTAAAAATAAAAGCAAGGCACCCACATACTACCGTCAAGAAGCGGTGATCTACAAAATAGGAGTCAGAGAGGGTTGAGGAGTAAGATTCAAAAAATTAGGATTAAGGATCTTATCAAGCGGATAAGCAAGCAACATGGATTATAAGATCCCGTTGTATTTATGTTCAGCTCCTCGGCAGTTGTTCCTGGGCTCAGGTATTTGGAATCTGGCGGAGATATAACGAGAGGCTGGGCGTCCAGATGGAGGATAAGAAGTATATTACATCCCCACGAGAAAATGTAATATTTATAGTAAACGACACTAAAGAGAGACATAAAAAAGAACTTGGGCACAGGCGACTATGCGACGGATAACTCTAGATTGCATTTAGCTGGAGGTCAAATGATATGAGGAGCAGGTACTGGCATTAATCCACTAACAGCAATAACACGAGTAAATCAGTCAAGGGATGTTGAGTCAATTCAACTAACTCCCGTCCCACTATGAAGAATTTTCTCCTCCAAGAATGGAACAATGGGGAAGTGGAGGGGATCCTTGATGAGAATCTCTGGTTTAAAGTGGATAAAGCTAGGGCAGGGGAGACCAATTGTTATGCATGCTCCATTGGGCGGCCCGACAATGTTCAAACCGCCCCAATGCCAAAGGCAATGTTTCCCTATTAATATTAGACCTGGGGTCAATCAAAGAGCCAAATTGCACAGGGATTGGGCTGTCAAAATTTACATACTGGGCTGGCCCACCTAGATTCACTTTAACTCCTGTAATACCAGTGTTACAGACATAGAAATGGCACCCAGTAACCGGTATTTTTGATGGCACATGAAGAAGATAATTAATGTGACTGATTTAGATAAGAAGGGAGGAAAAAAATTAGAGAGCCTAACCATCTCACGGCCCAGTGTGTGGTGGGCATGCCACTAACAAAGAGCATTCACAGACATTACCGAGGATGTTACTTGTGCACCAGTATTGTTGGTCCAGCCCCTGCAAAGTGTCATCAAAGACCAGTGACAGGAAGAATAATTAGGAGATTAAGTCTGGAAAGAAATGGCCCAATTTGGATAGATGGTATAGGCATCCCCAGGGGGTGTTCCAACTTGAATAGAATGCTATGAATCAAATATGGGGAGAGTTTTACTACAACATTTTTCTGGTGGGTGACAATAAACAAAAATATGTATTGGATAAATTATATCTATTACATTCTGCTTGATTTATTGACAACTAGAGATGCAGTAAAAGGGATCTCTGAGGCGATTATCCGCCATCCCGCTCTTAATTAGTAGAGGTTGGTTCTAGATCAGGCCAGAAGGTGTCTATGAAAGATAAGCCATTATTGCATATTTATCCCTAACAACACCACACTGGATGGGACAGTCACCAGAGCTCTTACAGAATTAACTGCACTAGAGTGAAGGGATGAACTGAACTCAGAAGTTAGTACATTATTGGATAGATGGTTTGATGAAATATTTGGTAAATGGAAAACCTAGCAGCCACCATCTTAGGAAGCGATCAGTTTTATGGATATTCTTTGTATTATGTGGTTGTTGTCTTGTTCCTGTGTCCAAAGGTTGGTGAGTCAGGCGTTGGTGAAATGCAGTATCTAAACAATGATGAGAGATGACTGACTCGGACTCTGAGCCAGGGAATCGATCCTCCAGGCTTGGTGGATGATGAATATTTGACCCTAAAACGCAATTGGATGAAATGTTTATTAGTTCTGATGTGATCTCTGAGATTAATCATGCTTGTAAAATACATTTATCCTGAATGTGGGAATATTTAGTCAAAGGGTGGATTGTTAGATTAATTTGGATTTTAAGAATAATACTTACCCCAAACAAAGTATAAAATGTTAGAATTATCATAGTGTCAACCCCACTAACAGAGGGGCGTACTAAACATTCAAGGAGTAAGAGAGGAGAGGCGGAAACTGTTTAGAAAAAGCCACCTAAAGGTAGGAAGAGTCAAGTCAGGATATAAAATCGTCTGTTTGTGTCATTGGCAGGAGAGCTCTCGCCATGAATAAAAATACAGATAAGACTTGTGAGTTGCATAATCTATATTCAAACCAAACCCTTACAACCTCTAGTAATAATGATTCAAGCTTAAGTTGAATTAAAATAAATTTACATACATTTTATATCATCAACTGTTGCTAATGATCCTCAGCAACACTGCAACCATGGCCGTGACAATGTTTACAGAGGAAGCAAATGAAGGTAAAGCTAAACAATGGAATGAGATGGAATGATAATGTAGGCTATACCAACTGAAGGAACTAACAGTTAATTGGCAGTTGAATATGTGTTGGTATTAGGCCTACTGACGGTCGATACTGATAGTGGCTAATATTTAACATGATAGAAATGACACGAGGGAGTTGGGGTCCCTATGATACATTCGATTACCATCCCTGCAGAAGTTATGCAGAACTATTTACAATTCTACATAATGGCACAGCATTTCTCCAACTTTACTGTGGGAAAGTTGATATATATATATATATATTTTTTTTACGTCATTTAGCAACCTCTTATCACACTTACAGTTATTGCACATTTTTTATCATTTTTTATACTGGCCCCGTGGGAGATTAAACCCACAACCCTGGTGTTACCAGCATACATGCTCTAGCATAACTGAGCTACCTCCCTCATGCATTCCACTCCCTACCCTAGCAGCTGGGCCAATTGTGCGGCGCCCCATTGGTCTCCTTCCAGCGACTACGACAGAAACCTAGTTAAACCAGGATCTCTAGTCATTTTTGCCGCCTTAGACCACT
>NW_025539674.1:0-11916 GCF_020615455.1 Coregonus clupeaformis | reverse complement strand
AAAACACCATCTTAACCGTGAAGCCACACACGGGGGTGGCAGCATCATGCTGTGGGGGTAGCTCAGTTGGTAGAGCATGGCGTTTGCAACGCCAGGGGTTGTGGGTTCAATTCCCCACAGGGGACCAGTATGGAAAATTTATGCACTCACTAACTGTAAGTCGCTCATGGATAAGCAAGATTGATCTGCTAAATGACTAAAATGTAAACATAACAAAACCCATAATCACTTTCCCGTTAATCTAATCATTTCAACCTGTTGCATTTGATTTAGTAAAAATATAAATGTGTTGTTTGATCAATCCAGAACCCTCAAAAAGTTTTGTTTTATCCCATCAGCATAATAGTTAAAACTACCTGCAATCCACTGATCCACATACCGGAAAACAAATTATCGTTTTAGAATTCATTAACTATTTGCATACCATCCCACTGCGTACCTTACATCTCTATATAGCCCAACACCCAATGAGCACGACTCTCTCTTTTCACACGCACACTAAATCATGACATTAGTCAAATCTATCCACAAACCACCAAAAACTAACATATTATATTTGCATCAATGTAACAGATCTGCTTCGGTCCCTCTCTCCTCGCCCCAACCTGGGCTCAAGAACCAGGCATCCTCTGAACACATCAACAATTGCCTCCCACGAAGCATGATTCCTATCACTCACAAAGCCTCCCGTTCCCTTGCACAGCAAGAGAAACAACACTTCCAGGGTCTCAGAGCGCCGCCGAGATGTCACCGGTTGAAAACGCCACTAGTAAGCGCCACTTTCACAATACTAGATAGCTTTTAAGCCTTATGTTTGATTCAGTGTCTTTCGTTAGGCAAGTGTTGGGTCAGTAATATTTCTGTAGTGAGTTCAGGTAAAAGTTTTTACATTCCTCCATGGTATCTTTCTCCTTTTTTGCTATATCTTCATACTCTGATTCTTTTTCCAAAAATACTATTTTTTAATCTTTGCCCCTCCTTTTTAATATTATTTTTATTCTCTTTTTGCCCCCATGCTTCCACTTCCCATTAAGATATTACACTTTCCCTGTGTTTTATACTCTTATTTTCCTTTGTTCCTATCTTATCTCAAACCTATAAAATAGCCCCCTCACTTTCCTGTCTCTAGGTATTTTCCCAGTAGTCTATTCATACATATGTTTCCTGTCACTGTGTAATCCACTACTGTATCTCTCACTCATCCTATACTTAAATACGGCTGGTTCTCGTTCTAATCTTGTCTTGGCATTTATTCCCTTATCCTTCTTCAATCTTTTTCTTTTACTTGTCTATATCTGGACACCTAGTTTATATCCTAACTTCTCCTACCTTCTATGTTACTACCATTTCTTACTCCCACCACTGTTTTAATAACCGTGGTTTGACTGCTATTTTTTCTCCCAGTCTGCGTCCCCCCACCTTCAAATTTCCTGTACGGCAATTTATTGTAATTCTATTTGTAGCCCATTTGTTCTTACCACTCCTATTTGTGCCTACTTGCTCTACCCATTACTGTCTCGTTTGGAATAACCCTTGTGCCTTTCCGATAATGTTATCAATTAAGATCATGGCCACAGCTCTATCGCCATTGCCAGTCCGCTATTACATTTATGTAACTGTCCTTTCTGATTAGGCTCTAATAAATAAAACACATTACTTGCTATATTTGACAAGCATACATTCAATTCATATCCATATTCAATTCAATATTCCAAATTACAACTATATTCTCAGTAGTTTAAACTATCAACTCATTAGGCAACACAAAAAAATGATTCTTGAAATCCTCCCACTATTCCTGTTGAATAAGTGAGTCTTTCAATTCGAAAGATGCAGGCTGCTAAATTGTCCAGCCTGTGACTTGACTGTTCCATCAATATAAGCAACCCATAACCATAGTCGTACTACAATCAGAAAACCTAGATTTTAGTCAGTAATGCAGAATCCATGCTTTATTGAAATGACATGTAAATCCTCCTTCCCCCTTTATAATGGTCTGTAGTCTTAGCATCTGGCACATAACACAATTATCAGAAAATGGCTTTATGGAAGACAAATATCCCACAATCTCGAAGGGAATGAATTAGCAGTCAACGAGTAAAATCTACATTCATTGATTTGGAAACAGATCTAACGAGTTTAATCAAATGGATTATGTTTTTTTCCCCCTACAACATTCACTAAAATTCCCTTTACTATATCACCTCTGCTCCAAAATGATAGATAGTTATTATAATGCTTCATCTTATTTCTATCAAATGATCTATGTACTGTCTCCAACCCCCCACGTACGTCTACGTTTTGGGTGCGCAAGTCAGCACCTATACAATATTCCACATATTTTTTAATCCAATCTCTAGTAATCAATTACACGCACATACAATTCATCATATTTTAATATATTTATATCAACCCAACTATTCACCTACACTCAGGATGACCTACTTTTTACCCGATTGGCCCTGTCCCCAACTTTTGCATCACCACACCCAGGATGATGCACCACCCTACCCGCCTGGCCCTCTCAATCTTATGTACAACTCTTGGCCAGCCTCTGCCCGTTCAATCCTCTGGAGTGCTAACCTTTGCTCTCCACAGCGGTACCACAGGATTTAACTTATTTTACACTTATTAACAATAACATTGCATGCATGCTTATTTCTCGTGTACTTTTTCTAAATGTAGTCCTTAATACTGGAGAGACCCCTTCCGTACCTTACCCTCAGATTCAGCTTGATCGAATCACACAGTTTCTATGCTAGAAGTAAGAAACGTCGCTCACCTGTATTTAACAGTGGCCACAATGTACTTTTGTGTGTGATTCGTCCAAACCTTTCCGATGGGAAGCACTCAAAGATCTCTTTCCCCCAGTCCTGCTGGGGTCGCGAATATGTTGTGGAAAATAATCACTATACTTTATTTAAAATCAAAGTTCTTCCAGAGTTTTTGTAGAATCAAGATTGACTTTATTACAATTCAACAAAGCCGAGCTGATCTGCAGAGTAGCTCCCCTCTATCTCCCAGCTCCTTGTTTATATAGTCATACACAATACATCCTAATTTAAAGCCCCCTCCCTCTTGGGTTCCCTATCCTTCCCTTCAGTTCCCCTCTCTCTACCGCTCTGCCCATCCCTTCTCTATAATGGCAGCTCAATTTAACTTCTATTCAGTTCAGAATCAATAGTAAAACAATGAATCACGCCCTTGTCGTGCAAAAACACTCATGTTCAGTTTAAACTCTGTTCAACCCCGGCTCTCCCGGGCTTGACCTGAAGATTAATTTTGTTGGACATGACAGGTCCATACCCAATCTTTCAAACATACACAAATACCACCCCATCATGCTGTAATCAATCAAGAAGATAGCCAAGGAGAGACAAAGGGTTTAGCCTGAACTCTGTTCAAACCCTGGCTCGTTCCAGGGATATGCCTAAGGAGAGCCACAGTCTGGTTTCAGTCTCTGATAAGGTAGGACAGCCATGGATTTAGGTAAAGCGAGACAATTCGACCCTAGGTTCGGATTCACACATCACACACACACCCTAAGCCCAGTGAAAGGAACCATTCAAGTTCTTGCCTAGCAACAGTGATTTAACTTTGGTTAACCAATAGTTTACTAAAAATCTCCATCAATCTGAAACAACTTCATAGGTGTTAACAATAGGACGAATGCACTTTGAAGTAATTCTCAGCTCTTTTAAAAGTACACTCAAGAAAATCACTCTAGATTCAGTGATTCATGGAGTATTATTAAAACAGGTTAATATGCCCAATTTCCTTTGATCATCCTTGAGATATTGCTACAACTTGATTGGGGTCCACCTGTGGCCAATTCATTTGTTTGGACACGATTTAGAAAGAAACACACCTGTCTATATACAGTAAGGTCCCACAGTTGACAGTGCATGTCAGAGAGATAGAGAGAACGAGAGAACCGGCTCAGGTAATTATTCTGTGTGTGGTCACTACTCATGCTCTCAAAATGTCAGTGCCCAGAGAAGACACGTTTCTAAGGTGAGAAGGACGATTATGAGATGGCGTTACGTCGGGATGCCACCGGGCCGCAAGCATTGTCGGGAGAAGAGGAATGTTGGGATAGGGACACAGAAAGGTGGATTTCTGCGGAGGAATGGGAGGGGAAAAAAAGAGGAAGAGGTTGAAGAGAATGAGGAAAGCAGAGGTTGGATTTGGATTTGAGGAAGATGGTGATAAAAATGGAGATGGAGTGGTGAAGAAGATTGGTGTCAAGTGCAAACAGAGTGAGCCGTGTGCCAGACCGAGTTCTGAAGGTGAAATGGAAGTGAATGAGGACAAGTTCAGTGAGGAGGAAGGTGTGGTGAAGAGCTCGGATCCCGAGCCTGGCATCAGTGGACTCTGGTCCAGTAGGAGTGACACTTTGGAGAAGTGGATTCTTGGCTTTGGAGGATCCATTTGTGGTTTCAGGGTGGATTAGAAAGGAGATGGGTGCAGTTGAATCAGTGAAGTAACCTGTAGTGGACTTGTGATATTTGTTTGTGTTTCTTCTGACCAGAGAGGGAGCGGGTGCTCCATGTCACACAACTTGGTTCAAGATCTGTTTCTTGCTTTGCTCTTAGAAACAGGAAACCATTGAAAGGAGTGATTTCCTGGGCATTAAGTGTGGACGCCCATTGTTTGATGCATCGCCAGACCCGGTTGGGAGCGTGGTGAAACAGAGTCACTGTCAGTCCTTTTGAGTGTTGAGTCAGAGTCTTTACCGACAAAGTCATGTTAGGATGTATCAGTTATCCTGTTAGAGCTTTTGTGCGAATCCACAGCGATGTTTCAGGTGCAATGTTTATGGTCATGTCGCAGCAGTGTGTAGGAGTGAGATTCCAAGATGTGGGAAGTGTGCAGGAGGATAGAGGATTGTGTAGTTTCAGTGGATAAAGTTGTGATGTGTCAACTGTAGTGGTGCCATGTTGCTGGGGATCGAAGTGTCCGGTGAGAGAGGCAGGTTGGACATGGCTAGAGTCAGAGTAGTGCAGAAGGTGTCATTTGATGAGGCAGTGAAAAAGCAGAGGAGGATGGGTCAAGGGTGAGAGGATCCTGAGAGGATCCCTGTGAGTAGTACAGAGGGATAGGCTGTAACAAGTGATGTATAGTGCATTTGGAAAGTATTCAGACCCCTTGACTTTACAATTTTGTTACATTACAGCCTTATTCTAAAATTGATTAAAAATGTATTTTTCTCATCAATCTCACACACAATACCACATAATGACAAAGCAAAAACTGGAAATATCATATTTACATAACGTATTCAGACCCTTTACTTAGTACTTTGTTGAAGCTACCTTTGTAGCGATTACAGACCTCAAGTCTTCTTGGGTATGACGCTACAAGGTTGGCACACCTGTATTTGGGGAGTTCTTCTCTGCAGATCCCTCTCAAGCTCAGTCAGGTTGGATGGGGAGCGTCGCTGCACAACTATTTCCAGGTCTCTCCAGAGATGTTCGAGCGGGTTCAAGTCTGGGCTCTGACTGAGCCACTCAAGGATATTCACAAGACACTTGTCCTGAAACCACTCCTGCGTTGTCTTGGCTGTGTGCTTAGGGTTTGTTCTCCTGTTAGAAGGGGGAACCTTTGACCCAGTCTGAAGTCCTGAGCGCTCTGGAGCAGGTTTTCACCAAGGATCTCTCTGTACTTTTTCTCTATTAATCTTTCCCTAGATCCTGACTAGTCTCCCAGTCCCTGCTGCCGAAAAACATCCCCACAGCATGATGCTTCCACCACCAAGCTTCACCCTGAGGATGGTGCCAGGTTTTCTCCAGACGTGACGCTTGGCATTCAGGCCAAAGAGTTCAATCTCTTGGTTTTCACATCAG
Organism: Coregonus clupeaformis; assembly: GCF_020615455.1. Lineage (NCBI taxonomy): Eukaryota > Metazoa > Chordata > Actinopteri > Salmoniformes > Salmonidae > Coregonus > Coregonus clupeaformis. The sequence goes on along the minus strand of NW_025539674.1, from coordinate 6,070 downwards.
ACCAGAGAATCTTGTTTCTCATGGTCTGGAGTCCTTTAGGTACCTTTTGGAAAACTCCAAGTGGGCTGTCATGTGCCTTTTACTGAGGTGGCTTCCGTCTGGCCACTCTACCATAAGGCCTGATTGCTGGAGTGCTGCAGAAATTGTTGTCCTTCTGGAATGTTCCTCCCAGCTACACAGAGGAACTCCTAGAGCTCTGTCAGAGTGACCATCGGGTTCCGACAATTCGGGAACCGACAATTCTTCATCCTCATGGCTTGGTTTTTGCTCTGACATGCACTGTCAACTGTGGGACATTATATAGACAATGAGTGCCTTTCCAAATCATGTCCAATCAATTGAATTTACACAGGTGGACTCTAATCAAGTTGTAGAAACATCTCAAGAATCATCAATGGAAACAGAATGCACCTGAGCTCAATTTCGAGTCTCACAGCAAAGGGTCTGAATACTTATGTAAATAAGGTATGTCTGTTTTTATTTTTTAATACATTTGCAAACATTTCTAAAAACCTGTTTTCACTTTGTCATTATGGGGTATTGTGTGTAGATTGATGAGAAAAAAATAATATTTAATCAATTTTAGAATTAGGCTGTAATGTAACAAAATGTGGAAAAGTCAAGGGGTCTGAATACTTTCCCAATGCACTGTTGCTTCAGTAAGTTTGGCTTCATAGCGTTCATAGCAATGGTTATCAACTGTACCGCAGAAATTGAATGTAAAATCTGAGACTTTAACACCACAACATGCTAAAAAGGTTATCCGAAAGTTGTTGTTAACATAGATAGAATGTTCCCCTAACTAACGAAAAACTGGACACTCAAACATTAGGGGAACATTACGGGTAACATTACAAAAACAATCTCTCTCCTTTAGAATTGTTAGCTGGGAGTCCTCACAGCAGTCCTCCATACAGGCCGTCCTGTTCTGCTCCTCTTTGGCACCAGCTCTTGCAGCAACAAAAGAGGAGTGCTCTGAAGAGTTCCTGCTGGATACAGGTAATTCAAATGATATCACACACATACTTACAGTGCCTTCAGAAAGTATTCGCACCGTTTACTTTGTCCACATTTTGTTGTGTTACAAAGTGGAATTAAAATGGATTTAATTGCTAATTTATTGTCAACAATCTACACAAAATACTCTGTAATGTCAAAGTGGAAGAATAATCCTAACAGAATCCTAAAAATAAAACACTAATATATCTTGATTAGATAAGTATTAAACTCCCCATGTTAGAATCACCTTTGGCAGCGATTACCGTCTTTCTGGATCTCTAAGAGCTTTGCACACCTGGACTGTACAATATTTGCACATTATTCTTTTAAAAATTATTCAAGCTCTGTCAAGTTGGTTGTTGATCATTGCTAGACAGCCATTTTCATGTCTTGCCATAGATTTAAGCCGATTTAAGTCAAAACTGTAACTAGGCCACTCAGGAACATTCAATGTCATCTGGGTAAGCAACTACAGTGTATATTTGGCTTTGTGTTTTAGGTTATTGTCCTGCTGAAAGGTGAATTTTTCTCCCAGTGTCTGTTGGAAAGCAGACTGAACCAGGGTTTTCCTCTAGGATTTTGCCTGTGTTTAGCTCTATTCCGTTTCTTTTCATCATTAAAAAAACTCCCTAGTCCTTGTCGATGACAAGCATACCCATAACATGATGCAGGCAGTATTCTGTACAAGTTTCCTTCTTTTAACTCTGTCAATTAGGTTAGTATTGTGGAGTAACTACAATGTTGTTGATCCAGCTCAGTTTTCTCCTACCACAGCCATTCAACTCTTTTAAATCACTGTTTAAACACTGTTTTAAAATCACCATTGGCCTCATGGTGAAATCCCTGAGCGGTTTCCAGAGTGTCCGGCAACTTTATCTTTGTAGTGACTGGGTGTATTGATACACCATCCAAAGTGTAATTAATAACTTCACCATGCTATAAGGGATATCTCAATGTCTTCTTTAAAAAATGTTTGAACCATCTACCAATAGGTGCCCTTCTTTGCGAGGCATTGGAAAACCTCACTGGTCTTTGTGGTTGAATCTGTGTTTGGAAATTCACTGCACCACTGAGGGACCTTTACAGATACTGTAATTATATGTGTGGGGTACAGAGATGAGGTAGTCATGAAAATCATGTTAAACACTATTATTGCACACAGCCAGTCAACAAAACATCTCAATTTAATCAATTTTAAATTCAGGCTGTAATCCAACAAAATGTGGAAAAAGTCAAGGGGGTGTGAATACTCTGTGTAGACACTAACTCATTCTGTAACACATACACACACTATTTAGGTTAGTGTACAGTCAAGGTTTTGTCATTCAAATAATATTGTGCCTTTCTTTTAGATCTGCCAAGCACACCTTTGCTGCTGCCAGCCACAACACCACTGTCCCTGACAGCTTCTCCCTGTGCTTCCTGCTCTGGGCCCATCAAAGAAGGGTCGTATGGACCACGGTCGATGGACAGAGCCCATGAGAGCTGCCTATGATGGGGTACTGAGCAAGCACGAAGGGGAAAGAGATCTTGGAGCGGGTGGATCTGCCTTTACACCAGCCCTGAGAAGCTTCTGGATTCTGGACAGCTGTGGCATTATGTTACTGCAGAGAGTGAACTGGTCAGTGTCCTAGTCACATCCCCTGCCACCTGCTCCAGTAAAACCGACCAGTGGTGGGTCCTCCCCAGGATGCCCATGGCCCAGGCTGCAGTCGAGAGGATTGTGAAAGAGATCTTGGAGAGGCAGCAAAAAAAGAAAATCAAATCAAATCAAATCAAATTTTATTGGTCACATGCGCCGAATACAACAAGTGCAGACATTACAGTGAAATGCTTACTTACAGCCCTTAACCAACAGTGCGTTTATTTTAAACAAAAAAGTAAGAATAAAACAACAACAAAAAAGTGTTGAGAAAAACAAAGAGCAGAAGTAAAATAAAGTGACAGTAGGGAGGCTATATATACAGGGGGGTTACGGTGCAGAGTCAATGCGGGGCACTGAGCTAGTTGAGGTAGTTGAGGTGATATGTACATGTGGGTAGAGTTAAAGATGACTATGCATAAATACTTAACAGAGTAGCAGCAGCGTAAAAAGGATGGGGTGGGGGCAGTGCAAATAGTCCGGGTAGCCTGATTAGCTGTTCAGAGTCTTATGGCTTGTGGGTAGAAGCTGTTGAGAAGCCTTTTGGACCTAGACTTGGCACTCCGGTACCGCTTGCCGTCGGTAGCAGAGAGAACAGTCTATGACTAGGGTGGCTGGAGTCTTTGACAATTTTGAGGGCCTTCCTCTGACACCGCCTGGTATAGAGGTCTTGGATGGCAGGGAGCTTTGCCCCAGTGATGTACTGGGCCGTACGCACTACCCTCTGTAGTACCTTGCGGTCAGAGCCAAGCAGTTGCCATACAGGCGGTGATGCAACCAGTCAGGATGCTCTCGATGGTGCAGCTGTAGAATTTTTGAGGATCTGAGGACCCATGCCAAATCTTTTTAGTCTCCTGAGGGGGAATAGGCTTTGTCGTGCCCTCTTCCACGACTGTCTTGGTGTGCTTGGACCATGATAGTTCGTTGGTGATGTGGACACCAAGGAACTTGAAGCTCTCAACCTGTTCCACTACAGCCCGTCGATGAGAATGGGGGCGTGCTCAGTCCTCTTTTTTTCCTGTAGTCCACAATCATCTCCTTTGTCTTGGGTCACGTTGAGGGAGAGGTTGTTGTCCTGGCACCACACGGCCAGATCTCTGACCTCCTCCCTATAGGCTGTCTCATCGTTGTCGGTGATCAGGCCTACTACACTGTTGTGTCGTCGGCAAACTTAATGATGGTGTTGGAGTCGTGCCTGGCCATGCAGTCATGGGTGAACAGAGAGTACAGGAGGGGACTGAGCACGACACCCCTGAGGCCCCCGTGTTGAGGATCAGTGTGGCAGATGTGTTGTTACCTACCCTTACCACCTGGGGCGGCCCGTCAGGAAGTCCAGGATCCAGTTGCAGAGGGAGGTGTTTAGTCCCAGGATCCTTAGCTTAGTGATGAGCTTAGAGGGCACTATGGTGTTGAATGCTGAGCTGTAGTCAATGAATAGCATTCTCACGTAGGTGTTCCTCTTGTCCAGGTGGGAAAGGGCAGTGTGGAGTGCGATAGAGATTGCATCATCTGTGGATCTGTTGGGGCGGTATGCAAATTGGAGTGGGTCTAGGGTTTCTGGGATTATGCTGTTGATGTGAGCCATGACCAGTCTTTCAAAGCACTTCATGGCTACAGACGTCAGTGCTACGGGTCGGGTAGTCATTTAGGCAGGTTATCTTAGAGTTCTTGGGCACGGGGACTATGGTGGTCTGCTTGAAACATGTTGGTATTACAGACTCGGTCAGGGACATGTTGAAAATGTCAGTGAAGACACTTGCCAGTTGGTCAGCATGCTCGGAGTACACGCCCTGGTAATCCGTCTGGCCCAGCGGCCTTGTGAATGTTGACTTGCTTAAAAGTCTTACTCACATCGGCTACGGAGAGCGTGATCACATAGTCGTCCGAACAGCTGGTGCTCTCATGCATGCTTCAGTGTTGCTTGCCCGAAGCGAGCATAGAAGTGGTTTAGCTTCGTCTGGTAGGCTTGTGTCACTGGGCAGCTCGCGGCTGTGCTTCCCTTTGCTTAGTCTGTAATAGTTTTCAAGCCCTGCCACATCCGGCCAGCTCAGAGCCAGTGTAGTATGATTCAATCTTAGACCTGTATTGACTCTTTGCCTGTTTGATGGTTCAGTCGGAGGTCATAGCGGGATTTCTTATAAGCTTCCGGTTAGAGTCCCGTTCCTTGAAAGCGGCAGCTCTACCCTTTAGCTCAATGCGGATGTTGCCTGTAATCCATGGCTTCGGTTGGGGGTATGTACGTACGGTCACTGTGGGGACGACATCATCGATGCACTTATTGATGAAGCCAGTGACTGATGTGGTGTACTCCTCAATGCTGTCTGAAGAATCCGGAACATGTTCCAGTCTGTGCTAGCAAAACAGTCCTGAAGCTTGGCATCTGCGTCATCTGACCACTTTTTTATTAACCCGAATCACTGGTGCTTCCTGCTTCAGTTTTTGCTTATAAGCGGAATCAGGAGGATAGAGTTATGGTCAGATTTGCCAAATGGAGGGCGAGAGAAGAGCTTTGTATGCGTCTCTGTGTGTGGAGTAAAGGTGGTCTAGAGTTTTTTTCCCTCTGGTTGCACATTTGACATGCTGGTAGAAATTAGGTAGAACGGATTTAAGTTTCCCTGCATTAAAGTCCCCGTCCACTAGGAGCGCTGCATCTGGATAAGCGTTTTCCTGTTGATTAATGGCCTTGTACAACTCATTCAGTGCAATCTTAATGCCAGCATTGGTTTGTGGTGGTAAATAGACAGCTATGAAAAATATAGCTGAAAACTCTCTTGGTAAATAGTGTGGTCTACAGCTTATCATAAGATACTCTACCTCAGGCGAGCAAAACCTCGAGACTTCCCTTAGTATTTGATTTTGCACACCAGCTGTTGTTTACAAATATACAGAGACCGCCACCCTTTGTCTTACCGGAGCCAGCCGTTCTGTCCTGCCGATGTAGCGTGTAGCCTGCTAGCTGAATGGTATCATTGTTGTCGTTCAGCCACGACTCCGTGAAACATAAGATATTACAGTTTTAATGTCCCGTTGGTAGGATAACCGTAATCTTAAATCGTCAATTTTATTCTCAAAGATTGAACGTTGGCTAATAGTATTGATGGGAGAGGCAGTTTACCCCGCTCGCCGTCGGATCCCATACAAGGCACTCCCGACCTACGTCCACGATATCTCCGTCTCTTCCTCAGGCGAATGACGGGGATCTGGGCCTTCCCGGTGTCTGTAGAATATCCTTCGCATCCGACTCGTTGAAGAAAAAGTCTTCGTCCCAATGCGAGGTGAGTAATCGCTGTCCTGATATCCAGAAGCTCTTTTTGGTTATAAGAGACGATGGCATAGAACATTATGTACAAAATAAATTACAAATAACGCGGAAAAACACAATAATAGTACAATTGGTTAGAGGGCTGTAAACGGCAGCCATCTTCTCCG
>NW_025539673.1:7500-11931 GCF_020615455.1 Coregonus clupeaformis | reverse complement strand
GAAAGTAGCTCACCACCACTAGCTCCAAACCAGGGGAGGCTGGTGGGAGGAGCTATAGGATGACGGGCTCATTGTAATGGCTGGAATGAAATTAATGGAATGTGTCAAACTCATCAAACATATGGAAACCACATGTTTGACTCCGTTCCATTAATTCCATTCCAGCCATTACAATGAGCCCACCCTCCTATAGCTCCTCCCACCAGCCTCCACTGCTCCAAACACTCTGAGAACCACATAGAAGCTACAGGGACGAACCTGATGTGTCTTTCTCTCTCCCCTTCATCAACTCCCCCCTCCTACGTCCACATTCATCCCCCCCACCTTCTTCCCTTCCTCTCCTCCCATCCCAATTTCTCACAAGTCCATTTTGTCTGTTTTTCGTTTCACTCCGTATGTTCTATTTCTTTCCTTTTGTAATTACAGTAATATGTAACATCAGGCGTGGTGAGATTTAGGGCTTTACCTTACATAACCCATGGATTTAGCTGCAGGGTTTTAAGGCTTCTCTGAGCCGCTGAGCTTGGGGCAATCGGGCCTCTTTAAAATATTTTAAAATGGCTGAAATCCCCAAAGGGCCCATGAGCATGAGGGATAGGAAGGCTTTGAGGGCCATGATACTTTATATTCAACTGAAGTCGGGAAGGGGGGCTCGGGCTTGGCTCTGGATCACCATGCCAACCAAAGCCTGTTTTTATTCCTCCGCTAGGGAGTCCAAACCGGACAGGCCGTAAATTTGAAATAATGAACCACCCGGGCAAACGTGGTGAATCAAGGGAAGGAGGGAAGGGCACCAAGGAGAGGAACACGGCTGGAGCTGATGGAGAGAGAGAAGGATGAAGGACGTGTCAGGGTGTTGTGCAGGGGTGGTGGGGAGGAGATAGAGGGGGGAGATACTCAGAACTGCATGGGCGTTATATGGGATGTTATGTTATGTCACAGGGGGGTTAGTGTTATTTAGCAGGAAAAAGCCTGCGTCTTCAGGGGAATTTTAATTTCTGAGATGCGAGGTCCTGAGCTGGGGGAAGTTTTAAGATGTAAAGCCGTAGGGATTATGTCTGTAAGAGGGGAGGACAGGGAGCGAGGATAAGGCCACATGGGTTGCCCTCAAAGATGACCCCGGTCAGCGGGGCTCTCAGCCAGTCAACAAGGGGCTTTGGACAGGGGGAAGTTGTGTCTTCTTACTTACAGTACACGCGATGGAAAGATGATGTAGTGATTAGAGCAGCAGGACCACTGGGCAGCAGCAGCAGCAGCAGAGCTAGGCAGGCCAGAGCATCTACTGGAGGAGCCACATAGGGATATACTGTAGTAGAACTATTTGTTTTGACACTACTGGACTGAACCATATTGTCTATCAGACTAAATTCAGGCCCATTGAAGTGAGCAGTTTGTACAGTATTTGTGTGATTTAGTGCAAGTGCTATACACTATGCAGGTATCACATTACATACAATGCACAACCTAGTTTTCTTACTTTTTGGAGCTCTTGGGCTGTTTTTGTTTTGGTTCTCTCTCCTTCTCTTCCCTCCCTCAAGACCAATCCCTCCTACAGTTTTTTTCGGATTTTCTTTTTTCAATTTGACTGTTCTTCCTGTGTTTTAACAGGCTTTTGTAGCACTGCAGCTGCAAACGTGAACGAGAGCAAGGGAGGGAAAGGAGTAGTTAGAGAGGCAGAGAGAAAGAACGAGAGGTTGAGAAGGAGGGAAAGGGGTAGTTAGAGAGGCAGAGAGAAAGAAAGAGAGGTTGAGAAGGAGGGAAAAGGTAGTTAGAGCGGCAGAGAGAAAGAAAGAGAGGTTGAGAAGGAGGGAAAAGGGTAGTTAGAGAGGCAGAGAGAAAGAAAAAGAGGTTGAGAAGGAGGGAAAAGGGTAGTTAGAGAGGCAGAGAGAAAGAAAGAGAGGTTGAGAAGGAGGGAAAGGGTAGTTAGAGAGGCAGAGAGAAAGAAAGAGAGGTTGAGAAGGAGGGAAAGGGTAGTTAGAGAGGCAGAGAGAAAGAAAGAGAGGTTGAGAAGGAGGGAAAAGGGTAGTTAGAGAGGCAGAGAGAAAGAAAGAGAGGTTGATAAGGAGGGAAAAGGGTAGTTAGAGAGGCAGAGAGAAAGAAAGAGAGGTTGAGAAGGAGGGAAAGGGTAGTTAGAGAGGCAGAGAGAAAGAAAGAGAGGTTGAGAAGGAGGGAAAAGGGAGGGAGCAGGAATTGAATCATGAAATGAGGACCACATTTCCATACCGAGTTGAAATGTGGACATTTCATTTTTTATAGTAGTGGTGCGCTCTCTCTCTTCTAGCTCTTTCGCTCTCTCTCTCACTCATTCTATCTCCACTCTCCTTCGCTCTCCTCTCTCTCTGTCATAGTGAAGTGCTCAATGCAGCTGTTAGTCAGTAGTTTTCTGTTTGTTTGTCTCTTACTCCCTTCCCCCTGGCTCTCCCTCTCTCTGCCATTAGCTCATGTAAACTGCTTTTCGTCATGCTTTTTTCCAGAGAGGAGCGCCTGTGCTTTTCATTAAACTCAAAAAAGCAGATCCCCTTTCACCATGTGGAGCGGACGCCATTTTACCTCGCCTCCTTCTCTCCCCCTCGTCTGAGAGCCACGGTGTCCTGAGCCGTTTGTTTTGTCCACACGGCCCTGAGCAAACTTTCCCCCGCCAGTGTTTGTTGAGCTTTCCGGCAAGAGCATCTTGAATTGATAGGGCTCCCTCTGTGTTGTAGCCATTACGACACACACTCTCTCTCCTCGTACGATAACATAGCCGACCGCACGGAGGCCCAGACCCCATCCAGCTCCCATCCAGCTCCCACCAGGCGCTGCAGCGCCCGCCGCATGTGTTTACTGTGTGCATTCCTCAGCATGAGAGAATGCTGCCCAGAAACGGCCCACATAAACAACAGGCAGGCTGGCACCCTCTGGCTAGGCTCTCTACAGGGAAGGTCCCTGAGTGGTGAAAAATACGACAAGCTATGCAGCTCTGACTGAGGCTTGCTGTGTGATCCCAATGCAACAGTGTGGCAGTTGAACTCTTTATGCCCCTCTCTGTCCCCTTTACTTCTCATAACAATCCCTCACTAGTAAAACACAAAAGACATGATTTCCACGACTATCGTATGGAAAGCTTTCCTTTGCTGTGCTCTGCTATGCAGTGTAGTGCTGTCCTGTGCAGACTAGGGCTGTGCTGTGCCTCAGCTCCACTGACAGTAGACAGTGTGGACACTGACAGCCAAGATTGAGACCAAACACGGGCTCATGGGAAGGCATGTTGAGCCCTCGGTTGACTGAAGGCAGGGCTAGCTGTCACATGTTAGTCTGAGGCCTCAAAACAAACAAACACACACACACACTATGGTTCCCTGGTGATTGTGCATAGTGTGGACCTGGCACAGGTTGTGTGTAGCGCTCCATTGCACTTGCTCCTGACCTGAATACACAGACGGCTCCAGGAGCCCCACAGGGGCCACCAGGCTCATCAGGGGCCACAGGAAGTATAGAGCGAGACCAGGCAGAATGGAGTTATTTTATCTCCACTGGATTCTCTTGGTTCTTTTAACTGCCTCTCCCTTCCTCTCTCTATCTCTTATTGTCCTCTACCATCATTTTGTTTACTCCCTCCCGCCTTCCCTCTCTTTCTCCTTCCCTCCCTCATGCTTTCTCAACCTTCCCCCATCTCTCTCTCTCTCTCTCTCTCTCTCTCTCTCTCTCTCTCTCTCTCTCTCTCTTCTCTCTCTCTCTCTCCTCATATAAAGCTGTTTTTCATAAACCCCTGGCTGCAGCAGAGATCCCAGAGGCGTAGTGTGAAACACTAGACTTTTCTGAGCTCTTGCCAAACAGATGCTGGCTCCTCAGGTCCTCACTAGAAGATCCTTCTCCATTTTACATTTTGGGTTAGCCTACACAGTGGCATCAGTGCCCTGCCCTGCCCTCTCGCTGGTACAGTACTGTACAATATCCCTCCTTTTGTTTCTCCCTCCTACAAAGGAAAACTATGGGATCCCTCTTTTGTTGTACGAGAGAGGCTCTCCAATCTTTCGTTTACAACTTTTTCTTCCCCTCTCTTTCTCTTTGTCTCCATCTCCCTCTTTGGCTCTTTAGTTCAAACATGGTAGAACATGAAGTGGTTCAAGAGATGGTGGTGGTGGTGATGATGATTGATAATGATTTGTTATACATATTATATTGTAAGTGGATTGTCATTGATAATCTCTTGTCATTGAGGTGATTTTCAGAGAGCGAGGGAAGCAGGAAGGTATTAAAGTCTTATATGGGTTAATAAGTAATACATGGATTGATAAATGGAATAAATGTCAAATTATCGGCTTTACAATGAGAGCGGCTGAGTGCATCCATAAGCCAACTGATATGAACTAAGCCTTGCAGCAATACTTTATGAGGACACATCACTTACTCATTCAGCTATGCATACAGTATACCCAAACACAGGCCCAA
>NW_025539673.1:0-2500 GCF_020615455.1 Coregonus clupeaformis | reverse complement strand
CTGTTGATATTTATACTTTGCATGCCTCCTCTGTGCAGTGCCATGTCACACCAACCATTCATCAGCCATTCCCAGCCGTCACCACACACACACACACACACACACACACACACACACACACACACACACACACACACACACACACACACACAATGACAGTGAGCCACATCTGGTCAGCTGTTGTGTGTGTGTATGTGTACCTACTTCCTGTCCTCCATCTGGCTATAAATATCCATGTGTGTGTGTTCATTTATTCATTTGAACCGGGCCACTGTGTGGCAGACAGACGCAGAGGGCAGTCTAATCCAGGACTGTCCTCCCAGAGAGGGAGGGAGGGAGGGAGGGAGGGAGGGAGGGAGGGAGGGAGGGAGGGAGGGAGGGAGGGAGAGAGAGAGAGAGAGAGAGAGAGAGAGAGAGAGAGAGAGAGAGAGAGAGAGAGAGAGAGAGAGAGAGAGAGAGAGAGAGAGAGAGAGAGAGGTCATAGAGAGAGCAGAAATATCTGAGTCAGAGACAGTAACAGCAGTCAGAAACAAACCAGAGAGAAGAGAAAATAAATAAATACAGAGAAAAAGAGATGGAATCCAGGACTGTTACTGTACTTTAGAAGGAGGGGTGGAGGGAGAGAAAGGGAGAGAGGTGAAGAGAGATAGAAGTGAAGAGAAGGAGAAGTGAAGAGCACAGTAGCCTGCTGAAAGGCCATCTACACTCCTGTCGTCAAGTTTGACTGTGGAACCATTGGCTTTATCTCTGCCATTTGACTCAATGTTGATTCTTCACTTTGCTATGTGAAATCCCCTTCCAGTTAATGCACATTAGATTAAAACGTGCTGTTTGTAATGCATAAACAAATGTTCTAAGCCGGCTGGTAAATAGGCAAAAAGTGCCTATTTGTATGTGCGAGCTCATTTATTTATGAATATGCGCATGGCAAATGAGTCTATTAGGCCTGGCACAGTGAGCTCAGTGAGAGTGTGTTTATCATATATTGTTGTGGTGGGTCTTTATGATGCATCCAAATCACAGGTGTGTTTGATTAGTAGAATAATGACACCTACTGTATGCTGGGTCCGGGCTGAAAGCATGTAGGCCCATAGAAATGAATAGAATGGTCCTGGAACCCTCTAACCCTGGCAATTTGACTGGTAAACTCATGGGTACACTCGCAATGGCTGGCTGGTATTGTGATGCAATAATTTCCATGGTAATGTAGAATGGTAATTCAAATGATGTTAACTGATGTGGCTCATGCAATGGTATATCTTTTTTGTAATGTCAGTTGAGCTGATTCAACAAATCACAGCACAGATTGATGGGTACACTTCCTGCTTTTATTTCCTGCTTTGCTCCTATGGGTACACTTGCAATGGCCGCTAGTCCACCCAATATGTCATCATTGACTTGATGGTGACGCCCTTTCTATTCATTCTACTTCTGTGTGTAGGCCTACATTCAGTAATAGTAATTTGCCGCAGTCTATGGGGTATAGTGTTTTAAATGTATGTAGAGGGTTGTAGCCAGAGTGTCAGTACACTGAGCGTACAAAACATTAGGAACACCTTCCTAATATTGAGTTGCACACCCTTTTGCCCTCAGAACAGCCTCAATTCGTCGGGGCATTGACTCTACAAGGTGTCGAAAGCTCTCCACAATGATGCTGGCCCATGTTGACTCCAATGCATCCCACAGTTGTGTCAAGTTGGCTGGATGTCCTTTGGGTGGTCGACCATTTTTTTTATTTTTTTATTTTTTTATTTTTTTTTAACCTTTATTTAACCAGGTAAGCCAGTTGAGAACAGGTTCTCATTTACAACTGCGACCTGGCCAAGATAAAGCAAAGTAGTGCAATAAAAAACAACACAGAGTTACATATGGGGTAAAAAACATAAAGTCAGAAATACAACAGAAAATATATATACAGTGTGTGCAAATGTAGCAAGTTATGGAGGTAAGGCAATAAATAGGCTATAGTGCAGAATAATTACAATAGTATTAACACTGGAATGCTAGATGTGCAGAGATTATGTGCAAATAGAGATACTGGGGTGCAAAAAGAGCAAAATAAATAACAATATAGGGATGAGGTAGTTGGGTGGCTAATTTCAGATGGGCTGTGTACAGGTGCAGTGATCGGTAAGGTGCTCTGACAACTGATGCTTAAAGTTATTGAGGGAGATAAGAGTCTCCAGCTTCAGAGATTTTTGCAATTCGTTCCAGTCATTGGCAGCAGAGAACTGGAAGGAATGGCGGCCAAAGGAGGTGTTGGCTTTGGGAATGACCAGTGAGATATACCTGCTGGAGCGCAGACTACGGGTGGGTGCTGCTATGGTGACCAATGAGCTAAGATAAGGCGGGGATTTGCCTAGCAGTGATTTATAGATGGCCTGGAGCCAGTGGGTTTGACGACGAACATGTAGTGAGGACCAGCCAACAAGAGCGTACAGGTCACAGTGGTGGGTAGTGTATCAAGACCATTCTTGATACACATGGAAAACTGTTGAGT
>NW_025539672.1:0-11931 GCF_020615455.1 Coregonus clupeaformis | reverse complement strand
AATGAGTATGGCAAAGCTATTATGGCAAAGCTATTATTCATAGTGCCAGTAACTGAAGTTGAATGCCAAATGCATCAGTTTAATTATGTGCACAAAAATGTTGCCTATATCTTATTTAATGAAACTTTATATTATCGTTGATGTCCTAGCTTAGCTTTCCAACCCTGTTCCTGGAGAGCTACCTCCAGGTTTTCGCCCAGTAACCCCACAAATTCAACCTCATTCAGTTAATCAACTAAATAATTATTTAATCCGATGCTAGATTAGGTTGGATTGAAAACCCAGGATGGTGGAGCTTTCACGAACAGGGCTGGAGAGCCTCTGTCCTAGGCAATAGATCGCAAAGCAGCATCCCGCTAAACTTTTTTGAAATTGCAGTTCATTGCTCTCATCCATAAACACTGTCAAGTGCAACAGCGGTTCAGCAGCTCAAATCAGCAAGATGTGGGCATTGTTATTAGGAAGGACGTCTACCATGGATGGATCACAAAAATAATGATTATGATCACAATTCACACTTAAATATTATGGGGAGACCCTAACCATTTAAGTAGCCAAACAAACACGAGTTATCAGTGAAGCCTATTATCGTCTAGACATGACGTTGAAATCTCTTCAAGCCTACAATAAAAACCTCCAGGCTTCCGTCATACAAGCCAACGCAATTTGAAAAAATTACGAATGACAGCCAGTCTGGAAAACTAATCCTGTGTGCATCAGTCCTCTCCTCTGGAATAACGCACATGCTTGGATAATCATTACAAAACCAACATCTCTATTAAAACCCTGTCCGAATAGGCTATAACATGGCAAAGAATAGGTTTATCAGCGTAGAGTGCACCGCGTCATTCCATGGGATCTGACAAGGCTGCACACAGCAGAAATATCACCAAAATATTATAGTTCCTACACATCACTTTCAATATCTAAACAAAATAGGCCTTTTATAGGCAAATGGGCATTGGAGTTGAGTGGCGAGACAAATGAGTTTTGTCGGTAAGGCCTACCTCCGACTTCACATCGAGTTTCCATCAGTCTATACTTCCTGGTAAAAATGTCACTCCATGCATATCTTGTACCTATGTTTGTCCTGTGTAATTGCGTTCTTTCTTTGGGTACTGCAATCCATAGTTTATGATAAAAATAACATTTTACGCGACCTGCCAAGGGAGCCATTTGTTAAAGCAGAAGGAGCGCCAATTTGGACAGAGGTCACATACAAATTAAGTTTTACTAAAGATGAAGGATTAAAACAACCAACAAAAAATAACGCAATTACACAGGACAAACATAGGTAGATGGTATGCATGAAAGAATGGACATTTTTACAAGTATCGAACACTTCAACTTCATCCGTATCGTGGAGTTGAGAATTCGTGGCTAGAGACATCCATGTTCTCATTGCTGAAAACGATAAACTGTTGAGTTATGTCATTTGAAAGCTTATTTGGTGTCGAGACAACGATGCTGATATGCTGTGTAGACAAGAAATCCACGGACACTGTACTTGATTATAAAGGTTTTATTATATCAAAGGTTCCAGTGATCAATTTACAGATTTCTTGCAGAACCGAGAACAACTAACCCAATCTAAAATTGATTATTCCCAGTCCTTTGTTCAAACATGGTATTTATCCTATGTAACATAATATGGGTGTTTTTAATAGACCAATCCCTGGCTTCCCACATATCCAAGTCTCCTCTGTTTCAGGGGGCCCTATAGTAATGCTTTCCAGATGTTTCAGCAAGGCAAAGTAAAGTTCATCTAACACACCATTTGCAAAACGTCAGCCAAAATTATAAAACTGCTTAGATACCACTCATAAACAGAGTTGTCAAACTATTCTGTGATTTCTTGAAGAATAGTTCATTTGAGGTCCAATTGAGCTGTTTTTATCTCAATATTAAATCATTTCTGGCTAACAATTAAGAACTTGGTGTGATTATTTTAAATTAAAACGGTCAAAAAGAAACAAAAATGCATCCCACCAAAACAGGCTGAAATGTCAGGCAATCTTTTCAAACAGTTCTTACACTAAAAGGGAATTATCATCATTTCTACAATTTCACAGCTATTCTAACCTCACAGAGGAAATATATAAATGAAGAAAATCACATTTTTGACTACACTGGGCCATTAATAATAAAAATTAAATAATAATTTCCTGTAGCCCTTACACTGCACTCCGTATACGGGTTGAAAATGGCAGGTTTGGGTCACTGATAAGCACCCTAAATTGGAACGAGTGGCTGTATAAAAGTAACATGCTATAAATGACGCCAGAGTTCAGGATTCATGCTCTCACAGCATTGTATGGATTTTGACTGACAGTCAGTTTGAACTTGAACACCCCACGCGACAAGAAGTTGACCACAGCCCTCTCAAGCAATTGGGCAATTCTTGCACATGGGCAACTTTTGCACATGTTGCTGCTTAGAGCAAACTTTCAAATTATGTCCACCTGAACCAGATTGCGGATTTATAATGGGCCGCTTTTGAGTAGGTGTGTCTAATCTTTTGACTGGTAGTGTATATATGTACACACACTACCATAAAACATTTGGGGTCACTTAGAAATGTCCTTGCTTTCCATGAAAACATACATGAAATTAGTTTGAATAGGAAATATAGCAAAATGAATAGGAATGTAGTCATTGACAAGGTTAGAAATAAATATTTTTAATTGAAATAATAATTCTGTCCTTCAAACTTTGCTTGGCCAGAGAATCGGCCCATTTGCAGTAATTACAGCCTTGCAGACCTTTGGCACTTTAATTGTCAATTTGTTGAGGTAATCTGGAAGAGATTTCACCTATGCTTCCTGAAGCACCTCCCACAAGTTGGATTGGCTTGATGGGTACTTCTTACATACTATACGGTCAAGCTGCTCTCACAACAGCTCAAAAGTGGTTGGGAGATCCAGTGACTGTGCTGGCCACTCCATTATAGACAGAATACCAGCTGACTGCTTCTTCCTCTAAATAGTTTTTGCATAGTTTGGAGCTGTGCTTTGCATCATTGTCCTTGGTTGTAGGAGGAAATTGGCTCCAATCGCGCCATCCACAGGGTATGCATGGTGCTACAAACGGAGTGGATAGCCTTCCTTCTTCAAGATCCCTTTACCCTGTACAAATGTCCTACTTTACTCACCACCAAAGCACCCAGAGACCATCACATTGCTACCACTATGCTTGACAGATGGCATCAAGCACCTCCAGCATCTTTTAATTTGGTCTGTGTCTCACAACAAATTTTACTTTGTGTTCCGAACACCTCAAATCCGATTCGCCTGTCCATAACACTTATTTCCAATCTTCCTCTGTCCAGTGTCTGTGTTCTCTTGCCTCATCTTAATCTTTTTATTTTAATTGGCCAGTCTGAGATATGGCTTTTCTTTGCAACTCATCAGTTTTGAAAAGAAGGTTGACGACCGATCTCATTTGTTAAGTCAAATGACACTGCTGGTCCTGCTCACACTGCCCTACCCTATGCTTTGACTTTTTCTCCCCTCTCTCTCTCCAGATAAAATCTTGCGACTTGTGATGGCCGGGCCGCCCATCAACCTGCCCGCTGACCCTATCCCTCCTTCCTTCTCTTCTCCAGACCATCTCCGGTGACCTTTCTCCCTACTCACCTCGCTGATCAACTCATCCTTGACCGCTCGCTATGTCCCTTCCGGGCTCTTCAAGAGAGGCCGAGAGTTGCACCCTTTCTCAAAAACCAACACTCTCATCCCTCTGATGTCAACAACTACAGACCAGTATCCCTTTCTTTCTTTTCTTTCCCAAAACTATTGAGCTGGGCCGCCTTTAGCCAACCCTCTCTTGCTATCTCTCAGAATGACCTTCTGATCCAAACCAGTCAGGTTTCAAGACTGGTCATTCAACTGAGACTGTTTTTCTCTGTGTCATGGAGGCTCTCCGCACTGCTAAAGCTAACTCTCTCCTCTGCTCTTGTCTCTAGACTGTCTGCTGCCTTGATACTGTGAACCATCAGATCCTCCTCTCCACCCTCTCTGAGCTGGGCATCTCCGGCTCGGCTCACTTTGGATTGCGTCCTACCTGACCGTCGCCCTACCAAGTGGCGTGGCGAGAAGCTGTCTCCCGCACCACGTGCTCTCACCACCAGGCCCCCAGGGCTTCAGTTCTAGGCCCTCTCCTATTCTCGCTATACACCAAGTCACTTGGCTCTGGCTAAGTATCCTCACATGGCTCCTCCTATCATTGCTATGCAGACGCATACACAACTACACTTCTCTCCTTTCCCCCCCTTTTCTGATAATCAGGTGGCGACCGTATCTCTGCATGTCTGGTGCAGACATATCAGTATGGATGACGGATCACCACTCAAGCTGAACCTTTGCAAGACGGAGCTGCTCTTCCTCCCTGGAAGCACTGCCTGCTCCATGATCTCGCTAATCACGGTTGACAACTCCGCTGTGTCCTCCTCCCAGAGTGCGAAGAGCCTTGGCGTGACCCTGACAACACCCTGTCGCTTCTCCGCTAACATCAAGGTGGTGACCCGATCCTGTAGGTTCATGCCTCTACAACACTGGAGAGTACGACGCTGCCTTACACAGGAAGCGACACAGGTCCTAATCCAGGCACTGTCATCTCCGGTCTGGATTACTGCAACTCGCTGTTGGCTGGGCTCTGCCTGTGCCATTAAACCCCTACAACTCATCCAGAATGCCGCAGTCTGGCCTGGTGTTCAACTCCCAAGTTCTTCACTACCCCCGCTCCTCCGCACACTACACTGGCTTCCAGTTGAAGTCAGATCTGCTACAAGACCATGCAGCTAAACTTCACGGAGTTGTGAGGGGAACGCACCTCCGTACTTCAGGCTCTGATCAGTCCTTACACCTAAACGAGGGCATTGCGTCTATCCACCTATGGCCTGCTGGCTCCCCTACCTCTGCTGAAGCACAGTTCCCGCCTCAGCCCAGTCAAAACTGTTCGCTGCTCTGGCACCCCAATGCAGGGAACAAGCCCTCACTAAATTTGGCACAGCTTGAGTCACTCACCACCTTCCAGAGACATTTGAAACCCCACCTCTTTAAGGAACACCTGGGATAGGATAAAGTAATCCTTCTAACCCCCCAAACATTTTTTTGTGTAAAGTGGTTATCCCACTGGCTATAAGGTGAATAAATTAATTTGTAAGTCGCTTCTGATATGCTCACAAATGACGTAAATGTAAATGTGTATGTAGAAGGTCAGCATCCTGGAGTCGCCTTCACTGCTGGGGATTTGAGACTGGTGTTTTATGGAGCCAGTTTAATGAAGCTGCCAGTTGAGGGACCTGTGAGCGCCTGCCTTTCAAACCAGACACGCTAATGGCTTGTCCTCTTGCTCAGTTGGGTGTGCACCGGGCCTCCACCTCTTCCTATTCATAGAGAAAGTTTGCGCTGTTCTGCGATGGAGGTACACAGCGTTGTAACAGATCTTCAGTTTCTTGGCAATTTCATGGAATAGCCTTCATTTCTCAGAAGAAGAATAGATTGATGAGTTTAAGAAGAAAGTTATTTGTTTCTGCCATTTTAAGCCTATAATCGAACCACAATTGTTGATGCTCCAGATACTCAACTAGTCTCAAGAAGGCCAATTTTATTGTTTTTTTAATCAGCACAACAGTTTTCAGCTAAAAGCACATAATTGAAAAAGGTTTCTAATGATCAATTAGCCTTTTAAAATGATAAACTTGGATTAGCAAACACAACGCATAACTGGAACACAGGACTGATGGTTGCTGATAATGGGCCGCACGCCTATGTAGATATTCCACAAAAAATTGCTTTTCTTTAAAAAACAAGGACATTTCTTGACCAAACTTTGAAGGTGTATATACAGTGAGGGAAAATTATCGATCCTGCTGATTTTGTACGCTTGCCCACTGACAAAGACATGATCAGCCTCCAATTTTAATGGTAGGTTTATTTGAACAGTGAGACCAGAATAACAACAACAAAAATCAGAAAAACGCATGTCAAAATGTTAAAATTGATTTGCATTTTAATGAGGAAATAAGTATTTCTGACCCTCTGCAAAACATGACTTAGTACTTGGTGGCAAAACCCTTGTTGCACCCACAGAGGTCAGACGTTTCTTGTAGTTGGCCACCAGGTTTGCAAACATCTCAGGAGGGATTTTGTCCCACTCTCTCTTGCAAGTTCTTCTGTTTTGGCTTATGCCACGATGTTGACGCTTGCCAACTCAAACCTTCAGCTCCTCTACAGATTTTCTATGGGATTGTTATCTGGAGACTGGCCAGGCTAGCCCACTCTTTGTTGTCTTAAGGCGTGTTTTGGGCCACTATTGTATTCAACTCTCCAGTACCGTGACTTCCGGTCGCTTCCGTATTGTCTCCGGGTGGCTGCTTGCTGTTTTCTACTTGGCTACTGCCAAACTATTCACGCTTTACTTTTAATAAACGCTTAATTAATCTCTGTGTTCAACAAATTTACCAACTTTTAGTTTTTGTCCTCACTCATCTTTTTTTTCGCAAACTTTTTCACCCCTGGACGCTTATCCCGGAGACAGAAGAGTCACTTTCCTGTGCGCTTTAGCTGCCAACTTTACGGTTATTTTCCTTTTTCCATCGCAACTTTTTTCCCCCTTATTCAACTTTTTTTCACCCCGGACGCTTCATCTGGACATGGTTCATCAACATCTTCAACAGCCGAAGCTAAGTAGTAACACTAACATGATGTCTTCTAATTGCAGTCGCTGTACTTATAATATATAGGAGAATTCCCCTATTACGTGGGAGAATAGCTGTGCTACAAGCCCAGCTTCAGACGCAATCGTTAGGGCAAGAGTAATATCAGTGTAGGAAAGGAAGAAACAGCGCCTGTGCCACCAGCAAGTACAGACAGTAACGTTAGTATAAATCCCCCGCACAGCCCCCGCAGCCGGACAACTTTCTATGGCTTCTGGAGGGAAATACTGTTGGAATGCTCAACCGGTGTCGCCATTCAGCCGAAGAAACCTTCAACCGGTTTTCCCTATTATGTAGCGAGTCGGAGTCCGAGTCTGAGCTTCTAGTCTACTCCTCCTGCTACGGGGTCTGAGACTCGGCTCCACCATTAGCTTGACAAATTGAAAACCCTAGTCATTGGCGACTCCATTACCCGCAGTATTAGACTTAAAACGAATCACCCAGCGATCATACACTGCTTACCAGGGGGCAGGGCTACCGACGCAACGCTAATCTAAAGATGGTGCTGGCTAAAGCTAAAACTGGCGAAAGGGTAGAGAGTATAGAGATATTGTTATCCACGCCGGCACCACGATGTTAGGATGAAACAGCCAGAGGTCACCAAGTGCAACATAGCTTCAGCGTGTAAATCAGCTAGAAAGATGTGTCGGCATCGAGTAATTGTCTCTGGCCCCCTCCCAGTTAGGGGAAGTGACGAGCTCTACAGCAGAGTCTCAGCACTCAATCGCTGGTTGAAAACTGCTTTCTGCCCCCCCAAAAGATAACATTTGTGGATAATTGGCCCTCTTTCTGGGACTCACCCACAAACAGGATCAAGCCTGACCTGCTGAGGAGTGACGGACTCCATCCTAGCTGGGAGGGGTGCTCTCCTCTTATCTACCAACATAGATAGGGCTCTAACTCCTCTAGCCCCACAGTGAAATAGGGTGCAGGCCAGGCAGCAGGCTGTTAGCCAACCTGCCAGCTTAGTGGAGTCTGCCAATAGCATAGTCAGTGTAGTCAGCTCAGCCATACCCATTGAGACTGTGTCTGTGCCTCGACCTAGCTTGGGCAAAACTAAACATGGTGGTGTTCACCCTAGCAATCTTATTAGGATAAAGACCTCCTCCATTCCTGCTATTATTGGAAAGAGATCGTGATACCTCACATCTCAAAAATAGGGTTACTTAATGTTAGATCCCTCACTTCAAAGGCAGTCATAGTCAATGAACTAATCACTGATCATAATCTTGATGTGATTGGCCTGATGAAACATGGCTTAAGCCTGATGAATTTGCTGTGTTAAATGAGGCCTCACCTCCTGGTTACACTAGTGACCATATCCCGCATCCCGCAAAGGCGGAGGTGTTGCTAACATTTACGTATAGCAAATTTCAATTTACAAAAAAAAAATGACGCTTTCATCTTTCGAGCTTCTAGTCATGAAATCTATGCAGCCTACTCAATCACTTTTTTATAGCTACTGTTTACAGGCCTCCTGGGCCATATACAGCCTCCTCTCTGAGTTTCCTGAATTCCTATCAGACCTTGTAGTCATAGCAGATCATATTCAATTTTTGGTGATTTTAATATTCACATGGAGAAGTCCACAGACCCACTCCAAAAGTCTTTCGAGCCATTATCGCTCAGTGGGTTTTTGTCCAACATGTCTCTGGACCTACTCACCGCCACAGTCATACTCGGACCGAGTTTTGTCCCATGGAATAAATGCTGTAGATCTTAATGTTTTTCCACAAAATCCTGGACTATCGGACCACCATTTTATTACGTTTTGCAATCGCAACAAATAATCTGCTCAGACCCCAACCAAGGAGCATCAAAAAGTCGTGCTATAAATTCTCAGACAACACAAAAATTCATTGATGCCCTTCCAGACTCCTTCTGCCTACCCAAGGACGCCAGAGGACAAAAAAATCAGTTAACCACTTAACTGAGGAACTCAATTTAACCTTGCGCAATACCCAGATGCAGTTGCACCCCTAAAAACGAAAAATCATTTGTCATAAGAAACTAGCTCCCTGGTATACAGAAAATACCCGAAGCTTTGAAGCAAGCTTCCAGGAAATTGGAACGGAAATGGCGCCACACCAAACTGGAAGTCTTCCGACTAGCTTGGAAAGACAGTACCGCAGCACAAGAGCCCTCACTGTGCTCGATCATCCTACTTTTCCAAATTAATCGAGGAAAATAAGAACAATCCAAAATTTCTTTTTTTGATACTGTTGCAAAGCTAACTAAAAAGCAGCATTCCCCAAGAGAGGATGGTTTTCACTTCAGCAGTGATAAATTCATGAACTTCTTGAGGAAAAGATATGACCATTAGAAAGCAAATTACGGACTCTCTTTGAATTGCGTATTCCTCCAGGGCTTAGCTGTCCTGGATCTGCGCTGATTTGCGAGGGCCTGGGATCGGGAGAGACACTTAAGTGTTTTAGTACTATATCTCTTGACACAATGATGAAAATAATCATGGCCTCTAAACCTTCAAGCTGCATACTGGATCCTATTCCTACTAAACTGCTGAAGGAGCTGCTTCCGGTGCTTGGCCCTCCTATGTTGAACATAATAAACAGCTCTCTATCCAACGGATGTGTACCAAACTCACTAAAAGTGGCAGTGATAAAGCCTCTCTTGAAAAAGCCAAACCTTGACCCGGAAAATATAAAAACTATCGCCCTATATCGAATCTTCCATTCCTCTCAAAAATTTTTAGAAAAAGCTGTTGCGCAGCAACTCACTGCCTTTCTGAAGACAAACAATGTATACGAAATGCTTCAGTCTGGTTTTAGACCCCATCATAGCACTGAGACTGCACTTGTGAAGGTGGTAAATGACCTTAATGGCGCCAGACCGAGGCTCTGCATCTGTCCTCGTGCTACTAGACCTTAGTGCTGCCTTTGACACCATCGATCACCACATTCTTTTGGAGAGACTGGAAACCCAAATTGGTCTACACGGACAAGTTCTGGCCTGGTTTAGATCCTACTGCGGAAAGATATCAGTTTGTCTCTGTGAATGGTCTGTCCTCCGACAAATCAACTGTACATTTGGTGTTCCTCAAGGTTCCGCTTTTAGGACCACTATTGTTTTCACTATATATTTTACCTCTTGGGGATGTTATTCAAAACATAATGTTAACTTTCACTGCTATGCGGATGACACAAGCTGTACATTTCAATGAAGCATGGTGAAGCAAAATTGCCCTCGCTTAGAAGCCTGTGTTTCAGACATAAGGAAGTGGATGGCTGAAAACTTTTTACTTTTAAACTCGGACAAAACAGAGATGCTTGTTCTAGGTCCCAAGAAACAAAGAGATCTTCTGTTAAATCTGACAATTAATCTTGATGGTTGTAAAGTCGCCTCAAATAAAACTGTGAAGGACCTAGGCGCCATTACTCTTGACCCTGATCTCTCTTTGACGAATATATCAAGACTGTTTCAAGGACAGCTTTTTTACCATCTACGTAACATTGCAAAAAAATCAGAAATTTTCTGTCCAAAAATGATGCAGAAAAATTGATCCATGCATTTGTTACTTCTAGATTGGACTACTGTAATGCTTATTTTCCGCGCTACCCGGATAAAGCACTAAATAAACTTCAGTTAGTGCTAAATACGGCTGCTAGAATCCTGACTAGAACCAAGAAATTTGATCATATTACCCAGTGCTAGCTTCCCTACACTGGCTCTGTTAAGGCAAGGGCTGATTTCAAGGTTTTACTGTAACCTATAAAGCTGTACATGGGCTTGCTCCTACCCATCTTTCCGAAGTTGGTCCTGCCGCACATACCAATACGCACGCCACGGTCACAAGACGCAGGCCTCCCAATTGTCCCTAGAATTTCTAAGCAAACAGCGGGAGGCAGGGCTTTCTCCTATAGATCTCCATTTTTATGGAACAGTCTGCCCACCCATGTGAGAGACGCAGACTCGGTCTCAACCTTTTAAGTCTTACTGAAGACTTATCTCTTCAGTAGGTCATATGATTGAGTGTAGTCTGGCCCAGGAGTGTGAAGGTGAACGAAAGGCTGGAGCAACGAACAGCCCTTGCTGTCTCTGCCAGGCCGGTTCCCCTCTCCACTGGGGTTCTCTGCCTCTAACCCGGTTGCAGGGGCTGAGTCACTGGCTTGCTGGTGCTCTTTTCATGCCGGCCCCTGGGAGGGGTGCGCCACTTGAGTGGGTTGAGTTATGGACGTGATCTTCTGTTCGGTGGCGCTTGGTTTGTGCTGTGGTGGAGACCTCTGTGGGCTATACTCGGCCTTGTCTCAGGATTGTAGCTGGTGGTTGGGGATATCCCTCTAGTGGTGCGGGGGCTGTGCTTTGGGCGGAGTGGGTGGGGTTATATCCTTCCTGTTTGGCCCTGTCCGGGGTTTCTTCGGATGGGGCCACAGTGTCTCCGGACCGTCCCCAGCCTCCAGTATTGATGCTGCAGTAGTTTATGTGTCGGGGGCTGGGGTTAGTTGGTTATACCTGGAGTACTTCTCCTGTCTTATCCAGTGTCCTGTGTGAATTTAAGCATGCTCTCTCTAATTCTCTCGCCTCTCTTTCTCTTGAGAACCTGAGCCCGAGGACCATACGTCAGACTACCGGGCATGATGACACCTTGCTGTCCCCAGTCCGCTGGCCTTGCTGCTATTCCAGTTTCAACTGTCTCTGCCTGCGGCTAGCGAAACCCCACCTGTCCTAGACCTGCTGTTTTCAACTCTAAATGATCGGCTATGAAAAGCCAACTGAGAGACTGAGCCCAGGACCATACGCCGGGACTACCGGCCGTGGTGACTCCTTGCTGTCCCCAGTCCGGCCTGGCCTTGCTGCTATTCCAGTTTAAACTGTTCTGCCTGCGTTACGGAACCCCCTACCTGTCCCAGACCTGCTGTTTTAAACTTCTAATGATCGGCTAAGAAAAGCCAACTGAGATTTATTCTGATTATTATTTGACCATGCTTGTCACTTATGGAATATTTTTGAACATCTTGGCATGGTTCTGTTATAATCTCCACCCGGCACACCAGAAGAGGACTGGCCACCCTCATAGCCTGGGTCCTCTCAGTTTCTCGGCTTTGCCTTTCTAGGGGAGTTTTTCCTAGCCACCGTGGTTCTACACCTGCATTACTAGCTGTTTGGGGTTTTAGGCTGGGTTTCTGTACAGCACTTCGAGATATTAGCTGATGTAAGAAGGGCTATATAAAAATAAAATTGATTGATTGATTGGA
>NW_025539671.1:0-11938 GCF_020615455.1 Coregonus clupeaformis | reverse complement strand
TGTGTATATATATATATATATATATATATATATATATATATATATACACAAAACTGTCATATTTAATTCACTGCCCAATAATATACACACTAACGTTGTAAGCGTCCAGCCGGTCTTGTCTGTGTAGTATGTAGAGCTGACAGGTATGCACCCAAACTCAGTGAAGGTACTCATCCATTTGTCTTTACCTGGAGATGAAATTGATCCACAGTCAGAAAGGCTAAGTCAGGGAGCAGAAATGTGACTTGAGAACAGAATCCCAAAACTGATGCCATGCAACAAATAGTTGCTAAGGAATTTTTCTTGGTATTCCTCGGAGAGAGGAAGGCCACGAATAAAATAAAAAAACATTTAACAAACCGTGTCCTTTTTCTTACCACTTGGGGTTGCAACTTCTCCATACCAGGTGTTGACCAGCAGACCTTGTCCTGGACCAGAGGAGCTCCCTAAGATCACCTGGCCCAGCAGAGCAGCATCGGCAGGGATCTCCATGGGTGGAAGTCCTCCCTCTTCAGCCTCTCCTTCGAGGTACAGGTTTTGTTCCTGTGGTTAATCATATACATGACACCCTGGAAGAAGTTGGAGGAAAAGCTGATTTGTAGGACGTTTTAGAATTTTCTTCTAACAATGCATCGTTGTCTTTGTTTAAATTATAAACTGATGGAAGGTGCTGACTTAGGGCTGTCAGAGTTAATCGGTTAACTTGAGTTCACTTTTGCAATTTTAGTACTATATTTTAATGTTAATAATATTGTCTGAAAGCGTTGAAAATACACTGAAAACATCCAAAATACATAACCTATACAGCTAAAATCTACAGTGCCATGTAAAAACAAGTTGACATTGAGGTTAAAGAAAGTGTGCTTTCTCAATTTAACCAGATTTCAAAATACACTGCTCAAAAAAATAAAGGGAACACTAAAATAACACATCCCTAGATCTGAATGAATGAAATAATCTTATTAAATACTTTTTTCTTTACATAGTTGAATGTGCTGACAACAAAATCACACAAAAATTATCAATGGAAATCAAATGGATCAACCCATGGAGGTCTGGATTTGGAGTCACCCTCAAAATTAAAGTGGAAAACCACACTACAGGCTGATCCAACTTTGATGTAATGTCCTTAAAACAAGTCAAAATGAGGCTCAGTAGTGTGTGTGGCCTCCATGTGCCTGTATGACCTCCCTACAACGCCTAGGCATGCTCCTGATGAGGTGGCGGATGGTCTCCTGAGGGGATCTCCTCCCAGACCTGGACTAAAGCATCTGCCAACTCCTGGACAGTCTGTGGTGCAACGTGGCGTTGGTGGATGGAGCGAGACATGTCCCCAGATGTACTCAGTTGGATTCAGGTCTGGGGAACGGGCGGACCAGTCCATAGCATCAATGCCTTCCTCTTGCAGAAACTGCTGACACACTCCAGCCACATGAGGTCTAGCATTATCTTGCATTAGGAGGAACCCAGGCCAACCGCACCAGCATATGGTCTCACAAGGGGTCTGAGGATCTCATCTCGATACCTAATGGCAGTCAGGCTACCTCTGGCGAGCACATGGAGGGCTGTGCGGCCCCCCAAAGAAATGCCACCCACACCATGACTGACCCACCGCCAAACCGGTCATGCTGGAGGATGTTGCAGGCAGCAGAACGTTCTCACGGCGTCTCCAGACTCTGTCACGTCTGTCACGTGCTCAGTGTGAACCTGCTTTCATCTGTGAAGAGCACAGGGCGCCAGTGTTCTCCGGCAAATGCCAAACGTCCTGCACGGTGTTGGGCTGTAAGCACAACCCCCACCTGTGGACGTCGGGCCCTCATACCACCCTCATGAGTCTGTTTCTGACCGTTTGAGCAGACACATGCACATTTGTGGCCTGCTGGAGGTCATTTTGCAGTGCTCTGGCAGTGCTCCTCCTGCTCCTCCTTGCACAAAGGCGGAGGTAGCAGTCCTGCTGCTGGGTTGTTGCCCTCCCACGGCCTCCTCTCACGTCTCCTGATGTACTGGCCTGTCTCCTGGTAGCGCCTCCATGCTCTGGACACTACGCTGACGGACACAGCAAACCTTCTTGCCACAGCTCGCATTGATGTGCCATCCTGGATGAGCTGCACTACCTGAGCCACTTGTGTAGGTTGTAGACTTCGTCTCATGCTACCACTAGAGTGAAAGCACCGCCAGCATTCAAAAGTGACCAAAACATCAGCCAGGAAGCATAGGAACTGAGAAGTGGTCTGTGGTCACCACCTGCAAAACCAGTCCTTTATTGGGGGTGTCTTGCTAATTGCATATAATTTCCACCTGTTGTCTATTCCATTTGCACAACAGCATGTGGAATTTATTGTCAATCAGTGTTGCTTCCTAAGTGGACAGTTTAATTTCACAGAAGTGTGATTGACTTGGAGTTACATTGTGTTGTTTAAGTGTTCCCCTTTATTTTTTGAGCAGTGTAGTTAGGAAGAGATTTTGGATGTACCAATTCCATGGCACGTGGTTTATGAACTGATACACAAAACGACGCTGGATTCAAAACATAGTTTTTCAATTGTCATTATACAAAATTCTTGCAACCAATAGAATGTTTCATATATATATATACACAGTGGGGAAAACAAGTATTTAGTCAGCCACCAATTGTGCAAGTTCTCCCACTTAAAAAGATGAGAGAGGCCTGTAATTTTCATCATGGGTACGCGTTTAACTCAATTAAAAACATTTTATCGTTTGACAGCCCTAGCATGACTGTGATTTTTGTGTACCGGTATGTCAAATAAATGGTTGTCATTGTGAATGCATGGTTGTCATTGTGAATACATGGTTGTCATTGTTGTGAATAAGTGTTTGTTACCTCTCTGAAGAGCAAAAGGGCATCAATGCCAAATGTCTTGTTCTCATAAGAACCAATCTCCTTGAAGCGGATACGCTTGCCCATCGCGTCATAGGTGTATTTGGAATTTGCATAAAACTTCTCATTTGCCTGAAAGGACAGGAGTGTGAAAGGGATTGTTATAGCAGAGTATATCATTATTATAGCAGAGTATATCATTATAGCAGAGTATATCATTATTATAGCAGAGTATATAATAATAGCCATATCAATACAGCATTTGCTTTCCTTTTTATTTGGTTTTCTTTTTTGTGACCAAATTAGTATTTTTTTATTTTGTAATTTTACAAGGCAGGATATCATTAATAATATAATTAATAATTAAATTAATATGCCATTTAGCAGACGCTTTTATCCAAAGCGACTTACAGTCATGCGTGCATACATTTTTGTGTATGGGTGGTCCCGGGATCGAACCCACTACCTTGGCGTTACAAGCGCCGTGCTCTACCAGTTGAGCTACAGAGGACCATATCAATATATTTTTAATATTTATAGCCAGATTTATATGTCAAAATATTCCTTTTGGTATTATTATCATGGGAACCCCATAGCCATGTATTCCCGTCTACTGTGGAGAAACAAACCAGACTTACCACAGAGAGGGCTCCGGTCAGAAGAGGGGGAGACCCTGAGAGAGGGAGGGGTGTTTTATAAGTTAATTATTTATCAATTTTCTTGTGTTAAATGGACAATTTAGCCATAAAGTGGACTACACACTATAAACATAGAAGAAACATCTACCCAAAATTGCCATCACGACTTTTCCCACTCTGCTCTGCCTACAATACAAGTACTGTACAGTACAGGTGTTAAATCAAGGTTATACTGTACGCAGTAGGAAATCTTTGACTGGAGGCAGGCATTCATAACAGTGCTGCTCTTAGGTTTACTACTCAATTTACAATACAATTGCTCTCTCTCTCTCTCTCTCTCTCTTTTACTTACTGCATGGATGAGGTGCCTGAGCCAGACAGCCCACTGCAAGGCACATCAACAACACGAAGGTCCTCATGCTTCCAGATGTTCCACACGCTCACTCACACACCCAATAAGCAGACTGACTGCTGCAAGAGCGCTTAGTCGCTTCCTTATAAACAGTACGATACTGAGGCTCCAGATCCTAGGGCCAGCACTGGATCCAGGTTTTTCTTTTCACCAGAGAGGCCCAGAAACCCCCTTCCTACTAGAACAAAGTACAGTACGTTTCCATAGGCCAGGCTAATGCTGTGTTTGTAACCAAGTGGGAAGTGGAATTTACCACATACAACTGAGACAAATCCACTTGAACGGCCCTCAACTGGTAATTACTAGTGGGAAACTTCGTCCTATCATCCTGAGCACCCACTTAGGAAATTACCTCGATAACAGCATTTTCGGCAATTAAATGCAACAACAAAAGGTATTTATAAAATAAATATATGAATATGGTTTTTGGACACTAAAATGTGTTTACAAGCATGATAGCTGTACTTTTAGTTTATAGTTTTACGTAGCTTGTTGGCCATTAGCCAATCAGCGTTTCTCAACGAGTTCAAAGCACAGTATGTACGACTTCACAACTGGTAAATTCCAACCTCCAATTTGGTTACGAATGCAGCATTTGATAATGAATTGTAAAGGATTTTATCTAAACTTGATAAGAGCCATAAAATAATGCGTAATGTGATTGTATATTACCTGAGCAATATAACTTCAGGATATAGCTTTTGGTCTCTATTGGGTGTGTTTAAAGATGGCATTTTATATGTTTTTTTATGTTGTGATAGGTACGTTTCTACAAAAAGACGTTTCTATGAATACTTGTTTGGATCACAGGAGGTTGGTGGCACCTTAATTGAGGAGGACGGGCTCGTGGTAATGGCTGGAGCGGTATCAGTGCAATGGTATCAAATACATGGAAACCATGTGTTTGATTCCATTCCATTCGCGCCGTTCCAGCCATTATTATGAGCCGTCCTCCCCTCAGCAGAATCCACTTTGGATGTACTGTTAAGGCAGGTGCTATTTTATCTGTTTCCCTAAAAAAAATGAGCTGGTGCCACAAACTAATAAAACCAATGATTTTGATTGTGTAAATGAACTTGATTGGTATCTCAAAGTCCCCCAACTGTAAGTACTGTATTTTGTGGCTTGGTGTCTAAATGACCATTGTTGAAGGAGGGAAGTGAGTAAAGCCTGTAATGGTTTAGGAATGAAACAGATCACGAGTGCTAATAGCAACATCTGTGACATGACGGTCATATGATCTAGAGGGTGGGCGAGTCACCTGAGCATCTGAACTTACGCCTAGTCAATATTACACAAGCCGTCCTGGGTTGTATTCATTAGGGAACACAACTGTAAATGTTTTAAAATGTTTTGCAACAGAAAACAAAATGACATTTCTTATTGGTCCATGTAGTCCCTCCATGTTTCAGTCAGTTTTCTTCCATATG
Organism: Coregonus clupeaformis; assembly: GCF_020615455.1. Lineage (NCBI taxonomy): Eukaryota > Metazoa > Chordata > Actinopteri > Salmoniformes > Salmonidae > Coregonus > Coregonus clupeaformis. The sequence goes on along the minus strand of NW_025539671.1, from coordinate 6,616 downwards.
GTACCTAATGAATACAGCCATGGTGCACTAAGAGAGATGTTATAAGGTACCATTGAATTAACAAATCATTTGGAGACTCATTTGTTTGTTGTTAGTGTCAGGCGCTAAACTGGTTTATCTAACCAGAGCATGGGACGTTACTTCCTTGTTACACACCCACCTTCCCCTGCTATATGCCTCCTTCCTCAGCAAAAGACATGCGAAGCAGAGTGGGGCAGCGGAAGCGTGCTGGGCCCATAAACCAGAGTTTGATGGATCGAAACCATCCTCTGCTATCCAATTGGATTTTAGCTGTGAAGTGCAAACAGGGATGAAAAAAGCCTCATTTCATGGACAGGTCTCAGGCCCTCGGACAGTTCATAACTTACTTGGTAAAGTAAGGGTAAAATATAAAATAAATAAATATAGTTATTACCTATTTAATGGATAAGGCACTGGCCTCTTAAACCAGGGATTGAGACTTCAAGTCTCATCTGGGGTGGATGAAAGCAGAGTGGCGCAGCGGAAGCATGCTGGGCCCATAACCCAGAGGTCGATGGATCAAAACCATACTCTGCTAAGCAAGTTTTGCTTCAACTAGCCCATATAAGCGTCCATTGAAGTGTTTCAACATTACACACCCACCTTCCCTGCTATATGCCTCAAAAGGCAAATAAAACAGATCAATGTCAATTTAAATCAAACATGTAGACAATGAGATTCCTAGTTTTTTTGTAGGCTACAACAGAGGGCAGGCCTTTGGTGATAAACACCTAGATACATGAGAGTGGATTCAACGGTCACAAAAATATTTACAGTACATTGAATTTGATTTGATTTGAAGATACAGTACAGGCTGAATCTCAACAGAATTTCAACAGTTTTCTGTGGTGAGGTCAATAAAGGGCCAGACAATTCTCACTTCCAGAAATGGAATCACGTTACTGAAAGTGTTTCACTACACTGCTGTTTTCACCACAGGGACAGCCCATGTCCAATAGATCAGAATATGCATTTTGCATTGTAGTAGGGGATCGCGATGCACATATTTTGAGCAAAAACAATATGTTGTTTGAGAGTTGTCAAGGAGCCCCAGCAAAAAAAACAACCAAACACACTCTTTCTATCTGGTAGACAGTTTTCAGGGTGTATGTTATAGTTTGTCCAGTAAGTCACAGATATCACCGCATTTTGGCCCAATTTAACTTGAGACAGGTGCACATGAATTCGTACTTTTGCAAATAATATAAAATCATGCTTTGATTTTGATGGGAGATTTGTGTGAAAATGTGAGTATCCTTAAATCATGTAGGATTGAGACCTTTCTCTGTTTCACTGTGTATCATAATGTGGGAGTTAAGGCTCACTTCAATACAACTTTGTTTATCCTGTCTAACCTCCTGGTGTAGAAACTGTACCCATAATGCCATTCTCTACCGGCCATTCTCTATAGGCTCTCCAATGTAGACATAGGTCTCTCTGAAAGTCCACAGTCTAGAGGCCCTTGAGTACTTCAGCAGGAGAACACTTGGAGCAAAAACCACGTTATTCATAGGTTATTACTACACAAAATAAAATTGTACCATATAATATGTATTACTAAATATCTGGTAATTTCTGTTTTGTAAACTACAGTTCAACCAATGTCACTCTAAATCACTGTGTACTCAGGAAATAGTGTGTATTATCTTCAGAACTGAGTCATTTCCATCACAAAGGATGGTAAAATACAACATCAAGAAAGTGTGCATTTTATGTAACATATGTAATCTTAATCAATGTTTAATAATCTCTATATGAAGTGGGCGTTGGTGCGTTAAATCTTTTGAAAGCATTGCAATGTACACTACATGACCAAAAGTATGTGGACACCTGCTCGTCGAACATCTCATTCCAAAATCATGGGCATTAATATGGAGTCGGTCCCCCCTTTGCTGCTAAAACAGCCTCCACTCTTCTGGGAAGGTTTTCCACTAGATTGCTGCAGGGACTTGCTTCCATTCAGCCATAAGAGCATTAGTGAGGTCGGGCACTGATGTTGGGCGATTAGGCCTGGCTCGCAGTCTGCATTCCAATTCATTCCAAAGGTGTTCGATGGGGTTGAGGTCAGGGCTCTGTGCAGGCCAGTCAAGTTCTTCCACACCAATCTCGACAAACCATTTCTGTATGGACCTCGCTTTGTGTACGGTGGCATTGTCATGCTGAAACAGGAAAGGGCCTTCCCCAAACTATTGCCAGAAAGTTGGAAGCACAGAATCATCTAGAATGTCATTATATGCTGTAACATTAAGATTCCCCATTCACTGGAACTAAGGGGCCTAGCCCGAACCATGAAAAACAGCCCCAGACCATTATTCCTCCTCCTCCACCAAACTTTACAGTTGGCAATATGCATTCAGGCAGGTAGCGTTCTCCTGGCATCCGCCAAACCCAGATTCGCCTGTCGGACTGCCAGATGGTGAAGCGTGATTTGTCACTCCAGAGAATGCGTTTCCACTGCTCCAGAGTCCAACGGCGGTGAGCTTTACACCACTCCAGCCGACGCTTGTTATTGCGCATGGTGATCTTAGGCTTGTGTGCAGTTCTTGTGCTGGCCTTGCTTCCAGAGGCACTCAGTAGTGAGTGTTGCAACTTAGGACAGACGATTTTTACACGTTACGCGCTTCAGCACTCGGCGGTCCCGTTCTGTGAGTTTGTGTGGGCTACCACTTCGCGGCTGAGCTGTTGTTGCTCCTAGACATTTCCACTTTACAATAACAGCACTTACAGTTGACCTGGGCAGCTCTCGCAGGGCAGAAATTTGACAAACTGACTTTTTGGAAAGGTGGCATCCTATGACGGTGCAACGTTGAAAGTCACTGAGCATTTCAGTGAGGCCATTCTACTGTCAATGTTTGTCTATGGAGATTGCATGGCTGTGTGCTCAATTTTATACACCTGTCAGCGCACGGGTGTGGCTGAAATAGCTGAATCCACTAATTTGAAAGGATGTCCACATACTTTTGTATATATAGTGTACATTGTTCGGGGTTTAAGGTCTCAGATCGTAGTTGTGGAGGTCTGTTGTGATAGGCTGCAGCACTGTTAGGCCCAATAGGGTGTCTCTTCCTCTGGATTCACATAGAAGGTTGGAACTATCTGGGAGGCAGAGGAACCTCTGTGTTTGTGGTACAGCTGCCTCATGGGATGTGTCAGACAGGGATAGTTTCTGCCACGAGGACTGGGAGTCGAGGCTGTCGCAGAGAGGGAGCTGAAGGAGGAAGTCCCTCCACCCTGAATGTGTCACTACACCGTCTCATGTAGGTCTCACTGACACACCACCACCGTGACACTCCCTCCTCAGTCTCCACAGTCTCTATGAGACTCTGCTTGTCAATCTGTTCAAACTGCTCGACATCACTTCCTGTGTGGGTGGAGGAAGAGGAAGTGACCCGGGTGGAAGAGTTGGATCCTGTCTGAGCACTGAGACTTGCTCTGGGACCATTTCTTTCCCCAGACTTGCTTTTAGTCTCTGACCCATCGTCAGAGAGAGAGAGAGAGAGAGAGAGAGAGAGGCTTAATATCCAGTAACATGTTAACAGTGCTAACCTATAGCAGTAAGCTCCAGCCTCTCTAGAACACTTAATTATCACAACCGCCAAAAAATCAACAACCACAAGACAGAGAAAGCGAGGACTCACCACATTGGTCAGCACGTACAGCTGAGGCATACTGGCTGCACACCACTGCCATTTTGGCTGCCTCAGCTGCTGAGAGGAGACGATGGCCACTGTCACCAAGGAAACTCACTGTAGTTCAGCGCTCACATTTCAGTATAGGCAGTCATGTCCTGTGTAAGTGGCTGCGATGTGCTAATAGGAATCCACTGTTACTGTCATACCGTTTTATTATCGTTGCTATTTTTTTATATTCTGTCCAGTGGCGATTTTAGCATGTCAATCTTGGTGGGGGCAAAACTTCCCTTTTTTGTTTTTCGATGCATGCCAGCAAAGCCACTACACAACAGAAAACTAAACAATACATTCATTGCACTATAACGGTGACAAACGGTGCCCACAAACTGTTGGTTTGAAAATGTACAAATAAAGTATTTTAAATAAAATAAAACACATGGAAGTCTCTATCCTTTATAGACACCAATGTGTTGGCCAGATTTCACGGGATTTTCCAATGCCCTAAAATTCTAGCACATACTAAACACATTTTAATAATATAATAATAATATAACACCAACGTAGAAAAATATGAGCAGTTCAGAGATTTGTTGTGTTATTTTTGGCTCCACCTATCAGGTTGAGGAAGAGCGTAATAGCCAACCAGAGAGGCCCAGATCAGCTCGGCAGCCTCCAGCCACGGTCCTGAGACAGAACACAGTCCAGAGATGTCAGAGATGGGAAGAAAGGATACATACATGTGATGTCTTTCTCTCCTTACCTAGTTTCTGCAGTACCTGTCCACGCACTTTCACACTGACACGCCTGTATAAGAGACCTATCTCTGTCAGTGTTGTATCTGCTGTTCCTCTAGTGTTGATGAGACTGCTCAGTTTGTACTCTGCCTTCTGAATTTGACCTGAGACAACAAGCCATGACAAATGGTACAGATCATCATTCGTAATGGTAAGGAGCTTTATCTTGATGTTATGGTAAATGAAAAACAGCTAACCAGTATTGCAATACACAGCCTGGCGTACACAGATAATTTGATGTTTTTAACTCTTATATCATAGTTAGTAAAAAACAAATAAATAACAAATTTGTGAGAAATCCACAGTCTGGAGTCTCAGAATGATGACCTCACCATCGTTGAGGTAGGCCTGGCCTGTCCTATGACCAGCTGGGGCGATGGTGGTTCTGGGTAGTGTCTGTGGAGGAGCTTGGTGATCTTCACCTGTTCAGTACAGGAACCAATCCACCAGGAAGACCACAGCAGCCGCCCACTGGGGCTTCACTGGACAAGATGGACACCTTCATCAGAGCCTAACACATCAAAATCAACCAAAAGTTTAAAACGGTTCGAAGTCTTAAAAAATATATATACAGGTAAAAGTCAGTAAATTAGAATATTTTGAAAAACTTGATTTATTTCAGTAATTGCATTCAAAAGGTGTAACTTGTACATTATATTTATTCATTGCACACAGACTGATGCATTCAAATGTTTATTTCATTTAATTTTGATGATTTGAAGTGGCAACAAATGAAAATCCAAAATTCCGTGTGTCACAAAATTAGAATATTACTTAAGGCTAATACAAAAAAGGGATTTTTAGAAATGTTGGCCAACTGAAAAGTATGAAAATGAAAAATATGAGCATGTACAATACTCAATACTTGGTTGGAGCTCCTTTTGCCTCAATTACTGCATTAATGCGGCGTGGCATGGAGTCGATGAGTTTCTGGCACTGCTCAGGTGTTATGAGAGCCCAGGTTGCTCTGATAGTGGCCTTCAACTCTTCTGCGTTGTTGGGTCTGGCATTCTGCATCTTCCTTTTCACAATACCCACATATTTTCTATGGGGCTAAGGTCAGGGAGTTGGCTGGCCAATTTAGAACAGAAATACCATGGTCCGTAAACCAGGCACGGGTAGATTTTGCGCTGTGTGCAGGCGCCAAGTCCTGTTGGAACCTGAAATCTCCATCTCCATAGAGCAGGTCAGCAGCAGGAAGCACGAAGTGCTCTAAAACTTGCTGGTAGACGGCTGCGTTGACCCTGGATCTCAGGAAACAGAGTGGACCGACACCAGCAGATGACATGGCACCCCAAACCATCACTGATGGTGGAAACTTTACACTAGACTTCAGGCAACGTGGATCCTGTGCCTCTCCTGTCTTCCTCCAGACTCTGGGACCTCGATTTCCAAAGGAAATGCAACATTTGCTTTCGTCAGAAAACATGACTTTAGACCACTCAGCAGCAGTCCAGCTCTTTTTTTTCCTTAGCCCAGGTGAGACGCTCTCGCTGTTTCTTGGTCAACAGTGGCTTGACACGAGGTATGCGGCAGTTGAAACCCATGTCTTTCAAAGCGTCTCTTGGTGGTGGATCTTGAAGCCCTGACTCCAGCAGCTGTCCACTCCTTGTGAATCTCCCCCACATTTTTGAATGGGTTTTTTTCACAATCTTGACTAGGGCGCGGTGATCCCTATCGCTTGTACACTTTTTTCTGACCACAGTTTTCCTTCCCTTTGCCTCTCTATTAATGTGTTTGGACACAGAGCTCTGAGAACAGCCAGCCTCTTCTGCAATAACCTTTTGTGTCTTTCCCTCCTTGTGCAATGTGTCGATGGTCGCCTTTTTGGACAGCTGTCAAATCTGAAGTCTTCCCCATGTTTGTGTAGGCTTCAGAACTGGACTGAGAGACCATTTAAAGCCCTTTGCAGGTGTTTTGAGTTAATCAGCTGATTAGTTTGTGGCACCAGGTGTCTTCAAAATGTAACCCTTACACAATATTCTAATTTTGTGACACACGGAATTTTGGATTTTCATTTGTTGCCACTTCAAATCATCAAAATTAAATGAAATAAACATTTGAATGCATCAGTCTGTGTGCAATGAATAAATATAATGTACAAGTTACACCTTTTGAATGCAATTACTGAAATAAATCAAGTTTTTCAAAATATTCTAATTTACTGAC
>NW_025539670.1:10000-11943 GCF_020615455.1 Coregonus clupeaformis | reverse complement strand
CCGCTCTGACTACTTCACCTCCCTTCCTATTCCCAGCGTCCATGGTCGCATTGCCTTCGTCACTGGTTCCCTTCTCAGACACGGTTGTTCTACTATCATGTTCAGATTCAGCAAGTTCTCCCCTTTGTCCCTTTTTACCAGCTTCCCTCTCCTCGGAGCGTCCAATATCCTGGTTAGGGGGTTTCCCAGGGTCCACGGTTTGCCCAGTGATATCGTTTCCACCGTGGCCCTCAGTTTACTCTGCTGTCTGGAAGTCCTTCTGTTTTTGGCCATTGGAGCTACAGTCAGTCTCACATCTGGTTTTCACCCCCAATCCAATGGTCAGGCGGAGAAGCCAACCAGAAGATGGAATCACGCTACGCTGTCTGGTCTCTTCCAACCCCACCTCCTGGAGTCTCTCAGTTGCCTTGGGTTGATATGCCCACAATACTCTCCCTCATCTGCCACTGGATGTCTCCCTCGCTCCCCTCCCCTGTTCCCTTCTCAGAAGGGCTCTCAGTGCCTTCTGTTCCAGGCCCATATTATCATGCGTTGCCACCGACCTGGCATCGGCCAGAAAGCACCTCCTTAGATTTGACGTATCGGCTCAGGCGAGATCGTCGCCGGATCAGCTCCCACCTATACCATCGGAGTTGGGTTGAGTTGGCCACCATCTATTCCTCTTGTCTAGAAGTTGTTGCAGTTCATTGGTCCGTTTGTGGTGGAGAAGGTGATCAATCCAGTGGCAGTTCACTCAAACTACCGAACCTCCCGAGTCCATCCCCTTTCATGTCTCCTGCCTCAAGCCCTGTCTTCCTCAGTCCTCTGTTGCCTCCTCCCCTCCTCCTCCTCCTCCTCGGATGATCGGAGGTGGTCCTGCCCTACACGGTGCTCCATCATGGATTCCAGACGCGGGGCCGGGGTTTCCCAGTATCTCGTGGACTGGGAGGGTATGAGTCCTGAAGAGAGTGGTTAGATTCAGCTTGGCGACAGGTCCTAATGCTGACCTCATCAGTGACTTCTACCGCCCCTCCATCCTGCGCTCCGGGATCCCCCGGTGGCGTTCAATCGGAGAGTTCTGTAGCGATCCCGGCAGTCTGAGTCGGGTCCTATCTAGTGACTAGTGTTTTGTTCGTAATCTCCAGTTTCCCGAGGGTTCGGGAGCTAACCTCTTGATTTCCGCACCTGCATCCTCAGCAATCTGCACCCCTGATCCTTCACCCTTCTTGTCTCCTACATCCAGTTCCTGCTGGATGTAATAGCCATAACAGTATGTTTGTCAGCGTATCAGCCTTTGAGTTCTAGCGTTAGTTTTGTTGTTTTGCACCTTGTTGATTTCTGTTACTCACCTCCGTTTTGTTCTGTCTGCAGTCTCTCACCGAACCTTCACCCAACCTCTGCCTGATTAATTCGCGCTCCAGCCATTTCTGACCTACACACTGCACCCTCAACAGCACCCATCCACGCCACCCCTCTGTTCCCTGGATTATTCAGCCTCACTAAGTCATTAAATAAACACTCACCTTTGTCTCCAAAGTACCTTGTCCTGAAAAAGTCTGCTTCTGGGTTCTGGCTTATAAACTACACTCTCTCTCTCTCTCTCTCTCTCTCTCTCTCTCTCTCTCTCTCTCTACTCTCCCTCAAAATTTCTTATATTCAAAATAACAAAAATGAATGACCAACAGCTTAATAATAATAATAGTAATATTGGAAATGGGATTACCATTAATAGCATCTACAACAACAATATTAATGAGAATGACAATACATTAAAGCAATAGTAGTCAACCAATCTCAACACATTGAAACACATTACATGTATGAAAGCCAAAACAAAACAGGAAATATTACTACATTTATATTACACTTTTCCTGGCTGTCCCTCCAGGTTGTGTTTCTCTCTCTCTCCTCATCCTCCTCTACTCTCTGTCTCTCCTCATCCTCCTCTTCTCTCCCTCTCCTCA
>NW_025539669.1:0-11940 GCF_020615455.1 Coregonus clupeaformis | reverse complement strand
GAAGTTACGTATTATTAGCCAAGACCAACAACACAAACAAAACAGACTATAATGCTACAAGCACTGAGTGGAGTTGACAAACAGACTATACTACACGAAAGCAATGTCTTACCTGCGATTAAATGTTTTCCAGCACACATAGCTACGTGTAGCCTATACTTGACACAACTGGTCCCCACATTTTTCCGCCCTCCCATGACGCATAGCCTGAAGACACAGGACTCTGTATCATGCGAACAGTAGGTTGGGACTTTTGACCTGGTTACATGTATACATTGAACAACACAGCAGCTTTCTCGACACATTTTGTTATTTCTTTATAACAGAAAATCAATGATGAATTTGTCTCTTTTACACTTGGGTTCCAAATCAAATAATTTGTTTTATTTGTCACATGCGCCGTAATATAATAGCAGGGGTACGGGGTACTATGGGAAAGAATGTTTGTTTATCCCAACTTGTGGGTGTGGTAGGAGGGGAATTTTTATTATTACGTGAAGATTAACCTCTGAGTATAGGGGATAAATAAACTATCACATTTCACAACAATTACCTGCACTCCAGATCGCCAAATAAGCCAATAGATGGTAAGGGCATACTTGTCTAGAAACACATCCATCTATCTATACACCGTCACAACAAAAAGTATATGTCCCAAAAGCATGGAAAATTTAGAATAATATCCTTTCTTCCTTCAACTACTGGCGTGCAAAGCGGTTTTCTCCTTTCTGGCTCCTGTTGTAGGCTCGCAGGGCCAGATGCCATAGCAACCTGACACAGCTTTGAGCCAGAATCACGACATCTCTACCAGGTTGAACATAGTGATATTGTAACTCCTAAATTGATAGTGCAGTTTGTTTCAGTGGATTATTTCACTTCACTACTGAACTACTTCACATGCTGGATGCTGATGTTGCTATGATTGTGTGAGCTACATTTTCTAGCTTACTACTCGAGCTAGCCACAGACAGCCTTTTACAAGAGAGAGCATTGCATTGGGGTTTTGTAGTCGATTTGAATTCTGCAGATTTCCACAAAAAATCCTAATTTATTATAAAGACATAAATACAACTATATGTTGTTCTCACACATATATGATGACATGCAAATCACAGGAATTTGTGGTTTTGAGTGGATTATTCTTTTAAGTAAATTGAGTTTGTGTTGCACAAATCGCAAACCTATTCTGAAGACTTCTTCTGACCAAGGCCCAAGGAATAGGTGACATTTGGGATGCAGCCAAATGTGCTCTAGACAGAAGGTCAATGTCCAGGATATTGCGGGTACGTACAGTGTGTGCATACAGATAAGGTTTAGCTTTGGGATCAGATGTTCAATGTTTAGAGAGCATTATATGCTGAGTGTGCTTAGAGAACACTGTATAGTGTAATGGGTCATGTGTACTGGGGCACATACCCATAGCAAAACTCTGGTCTAGAGCATCGTGCAATAGGAGACAGAGGGGCTTGAAACTCCTGAGGCTGCTCTACCTGTTGCTTCTTTGCTCTCTGAGAGAGAGAGAGAGAGAGAGAGAGAGAGAGAGAGAGAGAGAGGAGAGAGAGAGAGAGGAGAGAGAGAGAGAGGGAGAGAGAGGGAGAGAGGGAGAGAGAGAGGAGAGAGAGAGAGGGAGTTCCAAACGGGGGGGTGGAATTCTCCTCTGACACGTGCCTGTCAGCACTCCCAGCACCCACCTCGGAGCTCTGCCATCCCCATGATACGGGAATGTTTTCTTTAATAATAGGCAACTTGGAACCCCTTGGCGAGTGTCCCCAAGCACACAGGATATTCTTACTCATGCTTTACTAACACCTGTCAAAAGAAGTGCTCCCTCAGATCTTGATGAGAAGACAGCTACTTTAGGAAATCCTTAGGGCTGGGCACATTAGAACACACAACTGCACACACACTGACCACCACACACACACATACACAAAAAAAACCTTTGTACACACACACACTACTCACCACACCCACACACACACGTGTAGCCCCCACAGATCGGAAGACTTAACTCCCCAAAAAGAAGCCTGAAGCAAAAATAAAGTTTGACAACAAATCTATCTCTCTGACAAAAACAGCCGACATCTGGACTTAGAACTCAGAGAAGAAATGTGAAAGGAACAAATTAGAGGTTATTGTCTGGTGGAGGGATTTAGGAACTGAGAGAGATTGTAGGGGCCAGAATATTTGATATATCCACCTCCACTGTCTGGATGCTATCTCACCTCGTGAGTGTCTCCTGTGCTGTGTGAATGTGGGAGGAGTAAGGAGGTGCTTTGGTTCTGTCTCGTTGGACGCTCCGCGACTACAGAAGAGCGCGAGGCTGGCTTGGTTTGACATCATTACGGGGCATGGACGGAGAGCTTGGGGGAGTCGTGAGAGGACCAGACGAGGTCTCAAGGAGCTTGGTCTTTGTCCTTTACCATGTTATTTTGAAAAATTGAGATATTGAAAACCACTCTCCTTTCTGACACGATAGACTTAACTCTGACTTTAATATTATTGTGAGATTCTGGAGGCAATGCCATGATCTGTAGAGGGGATACTAAGTACTATCACCTGGAATTCTGAAAGTCACACTCCCAACTCTGTTGAAATAAACTATGGTCTCCACCAACATCATGGGAATTATTGTGAGAAATGCTTGACACCAGAGCACCACACTTGCCTTAAAGCATTTCCCACGATCGTATAATTAAAATGTCTATTCACATGTGATTGTGGCTTTGAATCCTCTTATTAAAGCAGTACATAATGTGCTCATGTAAAGCAGTAACGGATACGCAGGCGCTGTATCTCCAGTTCTCATGCTATTGTTACCCATGGGAGAGACACCAGATCCCAAAGCAGACACGCCACGAAGGGGCAATCTGGTTTGTAGCCTGTGTCTTTGTCATCACCCGGTTGCCTGCTGGGAATAAAATGGCTTGACATTTGGACGAGGATCTGGGGTAGTATCCTGTGCAAGCAGGTACAGAAAATAGGACAGGTGATACATGGCAACCTCTATGTATCTGGGAAATTATAAAAAATTGTTTTGTTGGAAGAGAATTGTGAGCTTTCGTTGAAAGTTAGAAAATGCTTTCTTTCTGCTTGGTAAATGGGCAGAGGTCACTCTGTCACTATTTGCCACAGGCGTGGCGGTAGCCTAGCGATTAGAGCATTTGGCCAGTAACTAAAATGTGCGGCTTGAACCCCTGCTGCCGACAATGTGGAAGAAAAATGTGTCGATGTACCCTTGAGCAAGGCAATAACCCTGACTGCTCCAGGGAATTTGGGCTGGCCAGCCATGGCAGACCCCACTATGACCCTGTTCTCTGAGGGTGTCCCAGGGAGAGTGGGAACTCTGCAACAAAAAAAAAGATTTCCAATCTACACATGTATATTAATACACACTTGTACATGTGTGAAATAAGACAACTATAGGTACCAACCAAACTCACATTTATTTTTGTGTCACCAAAGTGACCAGTGAAAAGTTCCATATAAGGAATATGTTCCCACTGATGACATGTACCTAATATGTCAGTAGTGGTGACATAACTATAAAATGGTCAAATGCCATTGCTTTTTACATATTCTAAAGAGACCACGCTGTCTCAATATCAACTAATTGGAACTTCTTTTTCCTGATACATCCGAATTGTTCAAAGTTGTTTTGTCCCTGTCTGCTCTTTTCAGTGCCAGTGACATACTGTATGTACAGTGTGATTTTTACATGAGCAGGATTTACTTTTTTGAGGATGGCCCATGATGATGAGAGAGAGAGAAAGAGAGGAGAGAAAAAGAGAGAGAGCGAGAGAGAGAGAGAGAGAGAGAGAGAGAAGAGGGAGGGAGAGAGAGAGATAGAGGAGAGAAAAGGAGAGAGAGACAGAGAGAGAGAGAGAGAGAGAGAGAGAGAGAGAGAGAGAGAGAGAGAGAGAGAGAAAATAGGGAGGTAGAGATAGAGAAAGCGGAGAGGAGGAGAGAAAAAGAGAGGCAAGAGAGAGAGAGAGAGAGAGAGAGGAGAGAGAGGAGAGAGAGGAGAGAGAGAGAGGGAGAGAGAGAGAGAGGGAGAGGAGAGAGATGTAGAGAGAGCAGAGAGAGAGAGAGAGAGAGAGAGAGAGAGAGAGAGAGAGAGAGAGAGAGAGAGAGAGAGAGAGAGAGTAGAGAGAGAGAGAGAGAGAGAAAAAGAGAGAGAGTGAAAGAGAGGGGGAGAGAGAGGAGAGATAGAGGAGAGAACGAGAGAGAGAGAGAGAGAGAGAGAGAGAGAGAGTGAGAAAGCGCGAGAGAGTAGTACTTTATATCTGTGTGTCTGTGTGTTTCTGTTTGTCCACACATCCACCACCAACTCCATCACTGAAACTGAAAGAAACTCTCCCTCCACAGAAACTCTCCTCTTCTGCACGCACAGAAGGCCAACACCAGGTCAATTCTCTCCATACTCTCCATTAATAGCTGGCATACAGACCTGATAGCCTCACTATGTGTCCTCCATTGACCTCAGCGATGGCTCAGCAGGCAGGCAGGCAGCAGGGCCTGTGGTAAGTTAGCAAGCAGGCAGGCAGGCAGCAGGCCTGTAGAAGCTAGCAAGCAGGCAGGCAGGCAGGCAGGCAGGCAGGCAGCAGGGCCTGTAGTAAGTTAGCAAGCAGGCAGTCAGGCAGCAAGGCCTGTAGTAAGTTAACAAGCAGGCAGGCAGCAGGGCCCGTAGTAAGTTAGCAAGCAGGCAGGCAGGCAGCAAGGCCTGCAGTGAAGATAGCAGGCAGGCAGCAGGGCCCATAGGGTTAGAAAGCAGGCAGGTAGAAGCAGCAAGGCCTGTAGTAGTTAGCTACAGGTAGGGATAGGGGTGGCCAGTGGAAAGTATGGCTAGCCGTAGCAAAATGCTTATTGAAATTCTCGACATCGGTGGTGATGCCAGTGTTTCCTAGCTTCAGTGCAGTGGGTATCTGGGAGGAGGTGCTCTTATTCTCCATGGACTTTACAGTGTCCCAAAACTTTTTGGGAGTCAGCAGGATGCAAATTTCTGTTTGAAAAAGCTCAGCCTTTGCTTTCCTAACTGGATTGTGTTATTGGTTCCTCGACTCCCCGAAAAGTTGCATATCGCGGGGGCTGTTCGAACCGCTAATGCAGTACTCCACAGGATGCTTTTGTGCTGGCTTCAAGGGCAGTCAAGGCAGTAGGGCCTGTAGTAAGTTAGTAGGCAGCAGGGGTCGGTAAGTTAGGCGGCAGTAGGGCCTGTAGTAAGTTAGTAGAGAAAGGCAGTAGGGCCTGTAGTAAGTTAGGGGCAGGCAGTGGTATAGGCAGCAGGGCCTGCAGTAAGTTAGCAGGCAGAAAAGGGCAGTAGGGCCTGTGTAAGCTAGCAGCAGAAAGGCAGCAGGGCCTGTAGTGTTGAAGCAGGCAGAAAGGCAGCGGGCCTCAGTAAGTTAGCAGGCAGAAAGGCAGTAGGGCTCTGTAGTGTTAGGCAGGCATGGCAGCAGGGCCTGTAGTAAGCCAGCAGGCTAGAAAGGCGTGTAGGGCCTGTAGTATTAGCATGGCAGGCAGGCAGCAGGGCCTGTAGTAAGTTAGCAGGCAGGCAGCAGGGCTTGTAGTGATGTTAGGGCAGAAAGGCAAGGTAGGGCCTGTGTGTTAGCAGGCAAGGCAGCAGGGGCCTGTAGTAAGTTAGCAGGCAGAAAGGCAGTAGGCCTGTGGAAAGGTTAGCAGGGCAGGCAGGCAGCGGGCCTGTAGTAAGTTACAGGCAGGGCAGGCAGCAGGGCCTGTAGAAGTTGAGCAGGCAGGCAGGCAGCAGGCCCTAGTAAGTTAGCAGGCAGGCAGCAGCAGGGCCTGTAGTAAGTTAGCACAGTACTGTAGGTGAGCAATGACGCCAGGCCCCCCCGCTGAGTAAGCATTACCACTAGAATCCATGCAGTTTGTCATCATTTGAGTGCAGACCAGGACTGATCCCGGATGCTACCATCTAACAAAGACCAGACCATCCCAGCTAATTCAGATTCAAAGCAATTTGTTCAGTTATATGGAGTGCTGGAAAGTGGAAACTGATTCCGACGTGAGACTTGGGTTCCACTCGCATCCAGGAATAATTGGAAAGTTAGCTTGTGTTCTGGCAGAGTGGTGCAGTGTTTCATGCTGCTGCTGCAAGTTTAACATTTGCTTAAGTTTTTCTGCGGTAACTGAGAGCAAGAATAAATAAAGTAAAAGTCATGAAGTAGTAATTTGACTGTTTGCGTAGATAATGGTGCAATAGCGACACAGGTCTTGCGTAATGTGTCCTTTGAGACAGTAGAGAGTGAGGACACGTGGGTTGGGGGGACGAAGTGCATAAGGGGGTGATGTGTAGGGTGTCATAAGGATCCAGGGGCCTCCCCAGATGGTTTGTAAGGTTTCCTGAAGCGCCCATGCGGAGCGTGCAAGGTCAGAAAACGGCCATATGCCAACCGTAGTCAACGACTTACAGCCAGGGCGGGTGCAGAGAGTGTATAATGTCCACACATGCAGCAACTGCAACCATTAAAACCAAGAATACCACCTAGGCCCATTTTAGATAATGTATTCGGAGAAAACGTGAGTTATTTTCATCTGTTTCGTGTCCATTTCCCCTTTCCCTCCATGAAAGTACTAAAAAGAGAAAAAATAGCTGGATTTTAGTGATTGGATTTTCTAATAACCTCAACTAGGGTCTTCATCGGTGCTGATGTTCTGTACACATAGCAGTATAACTGATAGGGGGTTTCTCCCGTTTTACATCCTTCAACAAACCATGATTTTATTAATTATCCTAATGCTGTTGGTAGACATATTACGATTTACAATAACATTTGTGCTATTTAGCAGACGCTCTTATCCAGAGCGACTTAGTGCATTTATCTTAAGATAGCTAGGAGAGACAAATCCACACATCACAGTCATAATAAGACAATTTTTCCTCACAAAGAATTTATCAAGTGCAAGCTTTTTTTTATGGGGGGAATAAGACTATGTCTTATTTAAGATATTGTTATACTGTTATTGTACTAGTTTCACTCAGCATTTAAAGTCATCAGGATATTGAATATGACACTTCTAGATCCTCTTGTTCACATTGGCAGTGACTCAAATCTGTTATTTTTCCTGCATGTCTGAACAGCCAAAAGCCACAATGGAATTGGATATTTTTGGCTAACATTTCAAAACCATCTTCATAGCTGGTTTGAAGTCAGATACAAATCTGATTCCTGGCCATGCAACTTGTGTCTGAACGTCAAATCAGGTTTTAGACTGTTATTTGGCATATCTTGCTAAGCTAAGTGCTAGCTACTTCTGTTGATAGTTTGACAAGAACATGATGTGGT
The DNA here is from genome assembly GCF_020615455.1 of Coregonus clupeaformis. Lineage (NCBI taxonomy): Eukaryota > Metazoa > Chordata > Actinopteri > Salmoniformes > Salmonidae > Coregonus > Coregonus clupeaformis. Next base: position 4,636 of record NW_025539669.1, on the reverse strand, counting down.
AGCTAACTAGCTTGTTAATTGTTTACAAACCAATTAGTGAATGTGCTAGAAAGCCAAAACAGCTACCTAGCTGAAGCTAGTTGACTGCTGTGGCTAGCCAAAAAGGACCCGCCTTGGGAAAGCTGGATCATCTTATTCTTTGAGGCTTTAAAAGTGTTCCACACTAGAGATTTTGAACATTCAAAAGCAACTGGGAAATGTCCATTGCAGAAGTTAGCTGTCACCTTAGCTTGCTACATGGCTAACATCTGAGTGATAGGAAGCACGAACACCACCACCAATCAGCATACACCACTGCGCACACACCTGTCATTACTGTATGACAACCAGCGCAGCTTTATGTCTGCTGTCTGAACACACAAATCGGATTTGGTCAATTGTAACTTGCTGTTTGGACAGTATTCCAAAACAGATTTGAAAAACTAAACTGATTTGATCATTAAGGCCTGCAGTGTGAACAAGGCTTGTGTTCTCTTGGACTCACGCTGAAAATTCCCCTGTTACTCCCCTTGTATTTCTCCCATTAGGTCAGCACAGTAGACGAAAATGATGCGTGTCAGAAATGTAATGTCAGCACAACATCACAATAATGTCACTGGCTTCTACTAAGAGGGTTCAATGACCTCTTCTGTGTGGATCATGGGGAGCACACTCCATGAGTAGACTGCATAGTGTGACATAACTGCTAATGCTGGGACAGACCGCGAGTTGGACATACAGTACATCCAGTTTCACTTCCCCTGTCTGTCTCATGGGAAGGGATGACCATGGGGGCCGATCACTAACTTCACAGTAACTGTGGCTTCAGTCTTTCCTGTCTGTCTCATGGGAAGGATGTTCATGGGGCTGATCACTAACTACAGTAACTGTGGCTTCAGTCTTCCTGTCTGTCTCATGGGGAAGATGTTCACGGGGCTGATCACTAACTACAGTAACTGTGGCTTTAGTCTTCCATCGTCTGTCTCATGGGGAAGATGTTCACGGGGCTGATCACTAACTACAGTAACTGTGGCTTTAGTCTTCCATGTCTGTCTCATGGGGAATATGTTCACAGGGGCTGATCACTAACTACAGTAACTGTGGCTTCAGTCTCTCCCTGTCTGTCTCATGGGGAAGATGTTCACGGGACTGATCACTAACTACAGTAACTGGGGCTTCAGTCTTTCCTGTCTGTCTCAGATGGGGAAAGATGTTCACGGGGCTGATCACTAACTACAGTAACTGGGCTTCCAGTCTTTCCTGTCTGTCTCATGGGGAAGATGTTCACGGGGCTGATCACCAACTACAGTAACTGTGGCTTCAGTGGCTTTTGTTGTCATGGGGAAGATGTTCATGGGGCTGATCACTAACTTACAGTAACTGTGGACTTCAGTCTTTCCTGTCTGTCTCATCAAATCAAGCTATATTTATAAATCACATTTCAGCAGTGGCGGCTGGCCGATAGAGGGCGCTAGGGCCCGCCCTTAAATAAAAATTATTTTAAAAAATAAAAAATAAAAAATCATAATAATAATAATAATAAAAACATCTGTATGTCAATATTTGAGAGTTTGAAATATGGAATGCACACAGTAATATGTGTAAGATATGATAGAAAATCATATTCGCAACCTTTCCTCTGCCTGTCAAACGCCCCTGGCCAGCTCTGGGCGAGCAGCAGAAAGTGCCCCCGAGGAGACGGGTCTACGAAGCAGTTACAAGCCACTTGCACCTAATTTAAGATAAGAATGTATGACCAAAACTGTTCAATAAGCGATCTTAAATTCGAATCCAAGGAGGGTGCGATTATTTACCCCCACGCCCCGCCCTGATAAAATAAGGACCGGGGTCCAGTGACGCCATTTTTACTAAGACAACAATGGCGAACGCAAACGCACTCCTCCAAGACCCAACCCTAACTCGGTGAAATCTCTCCTCCAAGATCCGCTTGAGAGGAGAACTTTGGGCCGAGAAAGTTCGGTGAAAGAGCTGGGCCCAGATCAACCTGGACCTCCAATCAGACAGCAGGCTACGAGAAAGGGAAGCAGTATGTGGCGTTCTCCCGTAGCTGGTACACCAGGAAGGCTTGGCTAAGGCTGGGTGCACTGGGATGCTAATGCTTTATTTTGCTTTTCCGTGGCTTGCTTTTAAAAAACGACGGGGTCAGATTTAGCATGGACAGGTACCGGGAGTGAGGGATATGAAGCACCTGTCAGAGAAGGTAAAGAAACATGAGAAACACCAGGGCACACATGGACAACTCTGTAAAGCTAGCTGTATTAGGGAAGGGTGGAACATTGCTACGCAGCTGGATGACGGCCAACAGGATTATGTGTGAGGAAACACAATGAGGAGGTGGATAAAAACAGGCACATTCTGATCCAAAATTATCGATTGTGTGGGAAGTTCTGTGGGCTTTTGAGTTGGCTTATGTGGCAGCACGAGGAGACTGACTCTCAGACAACCCCCGATTTCCGGGGCTTAGTGGATTTTGTTGCCTCCCTCGACAGTGTGCTGGAGGAGCACCTGAAGACAGCCACTGCTTTTAAAGGGCACGTCAAAGACGAACAGAACGATGCTGTTGGGACTGTATGCTGTCAATGCTTAAGGATTACATCCTGAGTGAAGTAAAGAGAGTGCTGATTTTATCGCCATTCAAGCTGACGCAACGACTGGGACGCTTTCCACCCACTGCCAGTTGGTGCTTGTGTGAGTGATTATCATAGAGCCAGCCACAACTATATTTGTTTTAGTATTTTAAAAGCGCGAAAGAGAAGACACAACCAGACGTTGATAATAATGCAGGAAATACTACACGTTTGTAATAATTATTCAGGTGTCCACCAGTGTCAATTTCTAGAAGAGGCCTAGTTGTTATTGAATATTAACTTTATTGCTAAGTGAACAGCAGAACAAAATTTATGTTGCATCCCTCTCACAAAATGTACAAGAAAAGGCTTTAAAACGTAATAACATCAGTTAATTATGTACATCACAGGTTAAAAGCAGCTACTAGATATAGTTTGTGTGTATATACACACTGTCTGTCTGTCTGTCTGTCTGTCTGTCTGTCTATATATATATATATAAGTCACTGCTTGTGTGTTGAGGGGGAAATTACAGTGAGTTAAGAAGTCTGATTGCAAGTTATCAAATTAAACTTTATTTTTTGGACCCAGGGCCTCAATTCCTCTTGTGTGGGGACAGCGCATCTGACGCAGCAAAGCAACAGCCCATCAAGCGACGGAGGATGCTGGGACCAGGAGTGAACAAACAGAGGCTGGCTATAGAGGTGCAGTTGATGTAATTGTCAGTGTTTCCCACCCTAGAACTTTTTTCAGGCCTGGGTAGTATGTAGCCAAAACCCTGAACAATCAGCACCTTGGTAATCATATGCTTGAGCTGGACACAGGTCATGTGTCAGTCAGGATCACTTTGTATCAAAATAGCTTAATTGCCAAATTAAAGCTGATGATGTATCTTTTACAGGTATGTGATACCATCCTGAGTCATGCCAAAAGAGAGGTTCTCCTTCACCCAGCACTCTCATCAGCGCAACACTATTGCACGGAGAGTTGTTCCCACAAACACAGTGTGAAGTTCCCCCGATACAGCGCTTGAAACAACCGGTGGAGGCGTACTCCCATGTTGAACAAGGCCAAGCTCAAAACCAAACTTGTCCTCATCTATGAGAACAGTGAGTTCAAGGCTTTTGTAGTGGTGCAGTGCCCCTGTGGTACCAGTTCTTCATGGAGAACAACCTTCAGAGCACTTTCACAGAGACTGCCAGCCTCCTCAAGATCCTCAACAATACCACACCCATGACAACTGCTGAGTCAGAAAGGTGCTTCTCTTACACTGAAAAGGATCAAGACCTTCCTGAGAAACAGCATGACACAGGATCGCCCGAACGCTCTGGCTATGCTCTCCATGGAGAAGAAACTTTGTCAGGGACATTCCTGACTTTAATCAAAGGGTCATTGAGAGGTTTTGCCACTCAGAAGGACAGACGGGCAAAATCTGTACAAATAAGATGACAGACACACACACACAGAGCAGCTCTGGCCGCATGTTTCTTTTGTATATAGTTGACCTTAGCATAAAAAGTCCAGTTATATATGGTACTCTAGGAAAGTCTTAATAGTGTTTTGCTAATATTACTGTATATATGTTGTTTTGTATCAATTAATTGTTGCAGTTCTGGGAGCACATTAACAATTAGTCAAGCATTTAGTATGATCATAAAAATACTGTATGCTATTCTCCAGTCAAAGGTTTGGAGTTCATCCACTTGATATCCATTTCTATATTATACATCCTTTCATACAGTGTAAGATTTCCTATAAACTTTATAATAATTTCATGTTATTGTCCACTTTCCACTCTGTTCTGACAGCATGCCTGTTGCGCTGTCTGTTTACTACCAATGGTGAAAAGTTCACTTTAAATGCAAATGAAAGGCTTGGCTTTGTGTAATATGTTTTTGTGTGTAAGAATGCCTCAACTTTTTAATATTTGGTCATTAAATAATTACTGAATGTTTCACTGAGCACTGCTGTCCTGCAGTTTGTGTTAAAATATATCGCGATGGTTACAGGAAAAAAAGAGCATGGCACAGCCCTACACCGGGAATATTTTTTCACCAGCCAGCCACTGC